>NC_092038.1:99903884-100194542 GCF_003086295.3 Arachis hypogaea
ACTGAGCGGCGTCTAAAGTTTTAGACACATAAGCAATAACAAAAGGATCCTTACCTTCACGCTGAGCCAGCGCTGCTCCTATTGTTGGAAGCATCGCACATGATTTTGAATGGCTGGCTCCAGTCCGGTCCTCTCACAATTAGAGCTTGAGTCAGGGCGGTTTTCAGCTTATCAAACGCTTGTTTGCAATCCTCACTGAACTCGAACTCAATATCCTTCTGCAGTAGTCTGGATAGGGGAAGTGCTACCTTACTAAAGTCCTTAATGAATCTTCGGTAAAAACTTGCATGTCCAAGGAACGAACGGACTTCCCTCACAGAAGAGGGGTAAGGTAAACTAGAAATAACATCCACCTTTGCTAGATCTACAGAAATACCAGCATTAGATACAACATGTCCTAGTACGATTCCTTGTTTAACCATAAAATGACATTTTTCAAAATTCAATACAAGGTTTGTACTATCACATCTATCTAATACTCTAGATAGACTATCCAAGCAAAGGCTAAAAGAATCACCATAAATGCTGAAGTCGTCCATAAAAACTTCCATACAGTCCTCAATAATATCAGAGAAAAGACTCATCATGCACCTTTGGAAAGTAGCTGGTGCATTGCACAGGCCAAAAGGCATTCTCTTGTAAGTATAAGTCCCAAAAGGACAGGTAAAAGTAGTCTTTTCCTGATCCTTAGGAGCTATATGAATCTGAAAATATCCTGTATAACCATTTAAAAAGCAATAATGTGATTTACCTGACAGGCGATCTAGCATTTGATCAATGAATGGAAGAGGGTAGTGATCCATACGAGTGGCTTGGTTGAGACGCCTGTAATCAATGCAGACCCTCCATGCGTTCTATACTCTGGTAGCTATGAGCTCTCCATGCTCATTCTTTACTGTAGTGACTCCAGACTTCTTGGGCACCACTTGTACTAGGCTTACCCATTCACTGTCTAAAATGGGGTAGATAATATCTGCCTCTAATAGTCTGGTCAGGTCCTTCTTGACAACCTCTAAGATAGTGGGGTTTAGTCTTCTCTGGGGTTGACAAACAGGTCTTGCTCCTTCTTCTAAAAAGATTCTGTGCTCACAAACTTGAGGGTTGATGCCTACTATGTCTGCCAAACTCCACCCAATTGCTTTCTTGTGCCTCCTCAACACACTAACTAATTGCTCTTCCTGTTGAGAGGTGAGGTCCCGTGCAATGATAACTGGAAACTTCTGCTTGTCTTCGAGGTAAGCATATTTGAGGTGTGGAGGGAGAGGTTTCAATTCTGACTTCTGTTCATGGTCAGGCTCTGAATTATCTGGAGCTGGTGGTAGTGGTAGAGTACTTTCATTGTCCTCTGAGAATGTCCCCACACTTGGACCTTGTCCTATGTACTTCTCTTCAAACTCTTCCAGGTGAACTTCAGCTACGGTTTCATCTATGATGTCACACTGGAGGATAGAGTGATCTTCTGGAGGGTACTTCATAACTCTATTCAGATTGAAGCTTACTACTCGGCCGTCTATTTCAAAAGAGTATGTTCCTAAAAAAGTATCTAATTTGAACTTCGAGGTCTTCAAGAAAGGTCTTTCGAGTAGGATTGATGATGGCTTTTCTAAGTCATGTTGGGGCATCTCCAGGATGTAAAAATCAATGGGGAAAGTGAGACCTTTAATATCCACTAATACATCTTCAGCAACTCCAGCCACTGTAATAATACTTTTATCTGCTAACACAAAATGAGCTGCCGACCTTTTTAAGGGAGGTAGCCTCAAAACATCATATACAGACAAAGGCATTATACTAACACACACTCCTAAATCACACATGCAGTCATAAAATATCACACCTCCAATGGTACAGTTAACCATGCATGGGCCTGGGTCACTACATTTTTCAGGTATATTTTCCATTAAAGCAGATATAGAACTTCCTAAAGGAATAGTTTCTAATTCATTAATTTTGTCTTTATGTATGCATAAATCCTTTAGAAACTTTGCGTATTTAGGTACCTGTTGAATAACATCAAAAAGGGGAACAGTTACCTCAACCTTTTTGAATATTTCTACCATTTTGGGATCAGGTTCCAACTGCTTTCTGGGCTTCCTTGCAAGTTGCGAAAATGGAATAGGACTGGCGTTTTCTACAGTGTCTGCGCCCTTTGGTGCTTCTTCCTGTGATCTAGCATCTTCTTCCTCAGCCACGTCCTGTATACCCTTTTCTTCCTCAACATCTTCTATTTCCACTACCTCTTCAGCTGAGGCGTGTTCAGGTAGGTTTGGCTCTTCCTGATTCCTCTTTTGTAATGTGGTTTCAGACCTTAGGGTGATGGCATTAATGCCACCCTTTGGATTGGGTAATGGTTGAGAGGGAAGTCCACCAGAGCTTGAGGACTGGTTGTTGGAGTTGTTCATTGATCCAATCTGTGAGACAAGGGCTTGCAAAGTAGAAGTCAGACCATTCAGAGTGGCAGTAAAGTTGTTTTCCATGGCCTGTTTTCTCTGATCAATAGATTGTAGTAACTCATCATTAGGAGATGAAGACGGATAAGTGATATGAGAGGGCTGCTAAGATGCTTGAGGCTGTCTTAGATGAGGTGCTCTGTAGGCCTGATTCTGATTCTGCTGCCTGAAGTTATTATTGTTATTCCACCTCTGATTTCCATTGTTATCTCTGCCACCTCTGTTATGATTGTCCCTCCAAACCTGGTTAGAATTATCTCTCCAGCCTTGGTTAGAGTTATCCTGCCATCCTTGGTTATAGCTGCCACCTTGATTGTACCCTTGATTGGGGCGGTCATAGAAGTTATGAGTGGCTGCTATAGTGTGGTCTTCCGGTTGGAGTTGCGGATACTCATCAGTGTAATGACTATAATCTGCACAGATTCTGCATACTCTTTGTGGAACCAACTTCTGATTGTGCGGTGGTGGAGAAGCCTGAACTTGCTGAGGCTGTTGTTGATTTAGTTGCATCTACTTTAGCAAGTTAGTCATTTCACATAAGCTCTGAGCTATAGCAACAGTCTCTTTGCTAGTGGATACTTCTACAACAGCTCTTGACCAACTTTGCTTCTGCCTGTGATTCCTGGTATCTTCGACTAAGTCGCTGATCAATTGTCATGCTTCTTCCGTAGTCTTGTACTTTTTCATAGACCCATTGCTAGCACCTTCCAATGTGGTCCTATCTTGAGATTTCATGCCCTGTGTAACGTAGCCGAGCAACACTATCTTGTCAATCATATGGTGTGGACATGCTTCTAGAAGATTATTGAAGCGTTCCAAGTATTCATAGAGAGTTTCAGATTCATCCTGAACGATCATGGACATGTCTTTCCTCAGTTTATCGGCAACTTCAGCTGGAAAGAATTTCTCCAAAAATTCTCTTCTAAGCGTATCCCAGTTGGAAACAGTTGTTCCGGGTTGAGTGTAGTGCCACTCTCTTGCCTTTCCCTCAAGAGAAAATGGAAAGGCTTTTAACAGAATGGAGATTTCATCAGTGTCATCACGCTTAACAGTAGAACAGGCAGTCTGAAAATCCCTAAGGTGCTTGATAGGCTCTTGAGCAGGTAAGCCATGAAACTTGGGCATCAAGTTGAGTAGCGAAGACTTTATTTCGAAATCCACAGCCACTGCGGGGTGGTGTGCCTGAAATGGTTGGAGTGTAAAATTAGGGGCTCCTTCCTCCTGGATATTGACTCTCCTGGGTGCTGCCATGTCACCTGCACGTAAATCAACTGGATCAGTAGAGAGGGAGCTTGCTTCTTCCTTAAATGACGTTTCAGGTTCATCCTCAGAGAGGACTCGCCGACGCCGAGCTTGCCTTATACGTGAAAGAGTTCTTTCAATCTCAGGGTCAAATACTAGCAAGCTTAGATCAGGAAGTGAACGCGTCATTTAACAAAAGAAACGTACAGCTCATAGTGACAAAATAAAAAGAAAAATTGCAATTAAATAAATGCCAATTAATAAATTAGCACACTGTTGCAACTCCCCAGCAGCGGCACAAAAAATTGACGTGGCGGAAACTGGCAAGTTAAGAAATTATCAATAGAAATACGTTGCAAGTACAGTCCTTAACCAGCCAAAAATCCGCTTATCAATTTAAAAGGGTTGTCACAAAGATTAAAGTTAAAATACTGGGAATGTGAATCCCAGGTCGTCTCTCAACGAGTTGCAGAGAGATGTGCGATTTTATCAATCAGGTGTTTTCAAAAATGGTTGAGTTGATAAACAGGAAATTAATTTAGAGAATTTAATTAATTTTAAATAAAAGCCTTGACTGGGAGTATATTAGTTGGAAACCCTATTCTTGTTGAAGTACTCTCAAGATTAATTAATAATTGAAGGTTGCTCTGTTTAGTTATCCCTTACTAGGTAAGGGAGAGTCAAACAAGTTGAAATATTGTTTCTATTCACAATTCCCAATCCGCTCATTGAAAAGGATTAGTGTCAGTAACTAGAGGGCATTCCAACAATGAACCCAATTACAATTTTTCCTTTAAGCACCCCAACTCAAGGGTTTCTTTCAATCAACTCCCCATCAAGTTAGAGAACTACTCGCTCATTGTGAATGTAGAACTTATAACATAGGAAAAGGAATTAAAGAAAAACATGATAAATAAAAACTCAAAGGAATCAATTAAAAATAAAGGTAATTCTCGTATTAATAAATTCTAAAATAATCCAATAATAGAATTGAGTAAATTAAAGGACATGGAAGAGTAAAGCCAAGTAAAGAAAACGAACTAGAATGACGAAGTCTTGATGAGGTAATAACTCTTCTCAATATCCTGATGCAAAAAGCAATAGAAAATAAAATCCTAAGAACTATGAATGTGTAGAGAGAAAACCTATAGGAGGAGTAAAAACTAGATCTAAAACTAAAATTGTGTGGAATGAATGTTGTCTCTTGTTTCTGCATGTTCCCTGGCTCTAGTCTGTGTTTCTGGGCCAAAAACTAGGTTGAAATCTGGCCCAGAAACATTGCCAGCGAGTTCTGAGATTCTGTAGATCGTGCACATCACGCGCTCGCATCATTCATGCGGACGCGTCATTCGGCGTTTTGCTTTTACACGCAGGCGCGTCGTCCATGCCTCCGCGTCGCTTATGCTTGTCCAATCTACGCGGTCGCGTGAGCCATGCGACCGCGTCACTGCGATTTCCTCTCTTTCGCGCGGTCGCGTGAATCATGCGGCCGCGTCACTTCTCGCTGGTCATCTCCTCAATTTCTTGTATTCCTTCCATTTTTGCAAGCTTCCTTTCCAATCTCCCACTCATTCATGCCCTATAAAGCCTGAAACACTTAACACACAGATCACGGCATCGAATAGAATAAAGGAGAATTAAAATACCTAATTAAAAGTCTCTAGGAAGTAAGTTTTCAATCATGTAATAATTTTAGGAAGGAAATAGAAATGCATGCTAATCATATGAATAAGTGGACAAAGGCTTGATAAAAACCACTCAATTGAGCACAAGATAAACCATAAAATAGTAGTTTATCAGTAGCCATTGACAACGGTAAAATCCAACAGACAGCTTGCCATGGAAAGGAGTATGAAAGATTGGATGAAGGTAGTAGGAAAACAGAGATTTAACAGGAACAAAGCATCTCTATGCACTTATCTGAAATTCTCACCAATGAATTACATAAGTATCTCTATCTCTATTTTATGCTTTATTTTTCTTCATATTCGAAAACCATTATAACTATTATTATCCGCCTGACTGAGATTTACAAGATGACCATAGCTTGCTTTATACCAACAATCTCTGTGGGATCGACCCTTACTCACGTAAGGTATTACTTGGACGACCCAGTGCACTTGCTGGTTAGTTGTGCAAAGTTGTGACAAAGTGTGATTCACGTTTGAGAGCTCCAAGTCTTTGGCGCCATTGTTGATGATCACAATTTCGTGCACCAAGTTTTTGGCGCTGTTACCGGGAATTGTTCGAGTTTGGACAACTGATGGTTCATCTTGTTGCTCAGATTAGGTAAATTTTCTTCTTATTTTCTTTTCCAAAAGTTTTCAAAAAGTTTTTTTATTTGTTTTCGTTTTTCCAAAAAAAAATTTGAAAAATAAAAAAAGATTATAAAATCAAAAAATCAAAAATATTTTTGTGTTTCTTGTTTGAGTCTAGTGTCAATTTTTAAGTTTGGTGTCAATTGCATGTTTTTAAAATTTATGCATTTTTTCGAAAAAACTCATGCATGGTGTTCTTCATGATCTTCAAGTTGTTCTTGACAAGTCTTCTTGTTTGATCTTTAAATTTTCTTGTTTTGTGTCTTTTGTTGTTTTTCATATGCATTTTGCATTCATAGTATCTAAACATGAAAAATTTCTAAGTTTGATGTCTTGCATGTTTTTCTTTTCTTGAAAATTTTTCAAAAAAAAAGTTCTTGATGTTCATCATGATCTTCAAAGTGTTCTTGGTGTTCATACTTGACATTCATAGTGTTCTTGCATGCATCATGTGTTTTAATCCAAAATTTTCATGTTTTGAGTCATTTTTGTGTTTTTCTCTCTCCTCATTAAAAATTCAAAAAAATAAAAAAAATTATCTTTTCCTTGTTTTACTCATAAATTTCGAAATCTTTGGGTTGACTTAGTCAAAAATTTTTAAAACAAGTTGTTTCTTGTTAGTCAAGTCAAGATTTCAATTTTAAAAATCTTATCTTTTCAAAATCTTTTTCATTTTTCTTTTATATTTTCAAAATTTTTTTTAAATTGATTTTCAAAATATTTTTCTTATCTTTATTTCAAATTTTCGAAAACTTTACTAACAATTAATGTGATTGATTAAAAAATTTGAAGTTTGTTACTTTCTTGTTAAGAAAGGTTTAATTTTTAAATTCTAGAATCATATCTTTTAGTTTCTTGTTAGTCAAGTAATCAAATTTTAATTTTAAAAATCAAATCTTTTCCAAAATATCTTTTTTCAATCATATCTTTTCAAAATATCTTTTTCAAATTATATCTTTTTCAAAATCAATTTCAAAATCTTTTCCAACTTCTTATCTTTTCAAAATTGATTTTCAAATCTTTTTCAACTAACTAATTGACTTTTTATTTGTTTCTTATGTTTTTCAAAACCGCTTAACTACTTTTCTCTCTCTAATTTTTGAAAATTCCTTCCTCTTTTTCAAAATTCTTTTAATTAACTAATTGTTTTAAATTTTAATTTTAATTTTATTTCTTTTCTTAATTTTCGAAAATCACTAACTTTTTTTTCAAAAATAATTTTCGAAATTCTCTCCCTCTCATCTCTTTCTATTTACTTTATTTATTTACTAACACTTCTCCTTATCTTAAAATTCGAACCCTCTCTTCTCTTCTATGTTCGAATTTTTCTCTTCTTCATTCTTATTCTTCTATTCTTCTACTCACATAAAGGAATCTCTATACTATGACATAGAGGATTCCTCTTCTTTTCTGTTCTCTTCTTTTTCATAAGAGCAGGAGCAAGGACAAGGACATTCTTGTTGAAGCAGATCCTGAACCTAAAAGGACTTTGAAGAAGAAGCTAAGAGAAGCTAAAGCACAACAATTCAGAGAAAACCTTACAGAGAATCTCGAAAAAGAAGACATGGCCGAACCCAATAACAATGGTAGAGGCGCAAGGAGGATGCTTGATGATTATACTACACCTACTTCCAATTTTTATGGAAGAAGCATCTCAATCCCTGCCATTGGAGCAAATAATTTTGAGCTGAAGCCTCAACTAGTTGCTCTAATGCAACAGAACTGCAAGTTTCATGGACTTCCATCAGAAGATCCCTATCAGTTTTTAACTAAATTCTTGCAGATCTGTGATACTGTTAAGACTAATGGAGTAGATTCTGAAGTCTACAGGCTCATGCTTTTCCCCTTTGCTGTAAGAAATAGAGCTAGAACATGGTTGGACTCACAACCTAAAGATAGCCTGGACTCTTGGGATAAGCTGGTCACGGCCTTCTTGGCCAAGTTCTTTCCTCCTCAAAAGCTGAGCAAGCTTAGAGTGGATGTTCAGACCTTCAAGCAAAAAGATAGTGAATCCCTCTATGAAGCTTGGAAAAGATACAAGCAGTTGACCAAAAAGTGTCTTTCTGGCATGCTTTCAGAGTGGACCACTTTAGATATATTTTATGATGGTCTATCAGAGCTTTCTAAGATGTCACTGGACCATTCTGTAGGTGGATCCATTCACATAAAGAAAACGCCTACAGAAGCTCAAGAACTCATTGACATGGTTGCAAATAATCAATTCATGTACACCTCTGAGAGGAATCCTGTGAGTAATGGGATGCCTCAGAGGAAGGGAGTTCTTGAAATTGATGCTCTGAATGCCATTGGCTCAGAACAAAATGTTGACTCAGCAAATCAACATGATTTCTGAGAGTCTGAATAGATTGTAAAATGTATCCAACAATACTAAAGAAGCATCTTCTGAAGAAGAAGCTTATGATCCTGAGAACCCTGCAATGACAGAGGTGAATTACATGGGTGAAGCCTATGGAAACACCTATAATCCCTCATGGAGAAATCATCCAAATTTCTCATGGAAGGATCAAAAAAAGCCCCAACAAGGCTTTAATAATGGTGGAAGAAATAGGTTTAGCAATAGCAAGCCTTTTCCATTATCTTCTCAGCAACAGACAGAGAATTGTGAGCAGAGCCCCTCTAGCTTAGCAAACATAGTCTCTGATCTATCTAAGGCCACTTTAAGTTTCATGAGTGAAACAAGGTCCTCCATTAGAAACTTGGAGGCACAAGTGGGTCAACTGAGTAAGAAAATCACTAAAACTCCTCCTAGTACTCTCCCAAGCAATACAAAAGAGAATCCAAAAAGAGAGTGCAAGGCCATAACCTTGCTTGGTGTGGCCGAATGCACAAGGAAGGAGAAGGACGTGAATCCCAGTGAGGAAGACCTCCTGGGATGTCCTCTGAACAAAAAGGAGTTCTAAACTGTGGAACCTAAGGAATCTGAGACTCACCTAGAGACCATAGAGATTCTATTGAACCTCCTTTTACCATTCATGAGCTCTGAGAACTATTCTTCCTCTGAAGAGGATGAAGATGTAACTGAAGAGCAAGTTGCTCAATATCTAGGAGCCATCATGAAGCTGAATGTCAAGTTGTTTGGTAATGAGACTTGGGTAGATGAACATCCCTTGCTCATTAGTGAACAAAATACATGGGTTCAGCAAACTCTACCTCAAAAGAAACAAGATCCTGGTAAACTCTTAATACCCTGTACCATAGGTACCATGACCTTTGAAAAGGCTCTGTGTGACCTGGGGTCAGGTATAAATCTTATGCCACTCTCTGTAATGGAAAAACTGGGGATCTTTGAGGTACAAGTTGCAAGAATCTCAATAGAGATGGCAGACAAGTCAATAAAACAAGCTTATGGATTGGTAGAGGACGTGTTGGTAAAGGTTGAAGGCCTTTACATCCCTACTGATTTCATAATCTTGGATACTAGAAAGGATGAGAATGAATCCATCATTCTTGGAAGACCCTTCCTAGCCACAGCAGGAGCTGTGATTGATGTTAACAGAGGAGAGCTAGTCCTTCAATTGAATGGAGACTACCTTGT
Source organism: Arachis hypogaea (assembly GCF_003086295.3). Classification (NCBI taxonomy): domain Eukaryota; kingdom Viridiplantae; phylum Streptophyta; class Magnoliopsida; order Fabales; family Fabaceae; genus Arachis; species Arachis hypogaea. The sequence goes on from NC_092038.1 coordinate 99,913,451, forward strand.
GTTTAAAGCTCAAGGATCTTCCTCTGCAACCATGGAAAAGAGGCACAATAAGCTTCTCTCAATATAGAGTTAAACAAAGCCCCTACAATCAAACTCTAAGTTTGGTGTTAGGAGGCCACAACCAAACTCTAAGTTTGGTGTTGAACCCCCACATTCAAACTCTAAGTTTGGTGTTGAGAGGTCCCAACAATGCTCTGAACATCTGTGAAGCTCCATGTGAGCTCATTATCAAGCTATAGACATTAAAGAAGCGCTTATTGGGAGGCAAACCAATTTTTATTTATTTATATTTCTATTGTTCTTTTATGTTTTATTAGGTTTATGATCATGTGGAGTCACAAAACAATTGCAAAAATTAAAAACAGAATCAAAAATAGCAGAAGAAAAAGCACACCCTGGAGGAGGAACTCACTGGTGTTTAGACGCCAGTAAGGAGCATAGAGCTGGCATTTAACGCCAGAAAGAAGCATCAGACTGGCGTTAAACGCCAAAAACAAGCATGGAAGTGGCGTTCAACGCCAGAAACATGCTGCAGATAGGCGTTGAACGCCCAAAACAAGCATGGAAGTGGCGTTTAATGCCAGAAACATGCTGCAGTCTGGCGTTAAACACCAGGATTGCATAAAGAAGGCGTTTACATGCCTAATTGGTGCAGGGATGATAAATCCTTGACACCTCAGGATCTGTGGACCCCATAGGACCCCCACCTACCTCAATTCACTCTCTCCCTCTTCTCCATATCTTCTTCTTCTTCGTCTACTCTTTCTTCTTTTGCTCCAGGGCGAGCAACATTCCAAGTTTGGTGTGGTAAAAGCATAGCTTTTTGTTTTTCCATAACCATTTATGGCACCTAAGGCAGAAGAAACCTCTAGAAAGAGGAAAGGAAAGACAAAAGCTTCCACCTCCGAGTCATGGGAGATGGAGAGATTCATCTCAAGGATCCATAGCTTAGTAGTAGAGCATTTGATTGCATATCAAGAGAGCCCACTCATGGACCTCAACAAGAGCATGAGGAATTCCCTCATCAAGAAATCCCTGAGATACCTCAGGGGATACATTTTCCTCCACACAATTATTGGGAGCAACTAAGGATAGGAGCACCAAAATCACTAGGGATCAAGCAAAAGAGGCAAGGAAGAGACATAGAGGAGCTCAAGGACACCATTGCTCCTTCAAGAAGAAGGCGCCACCCTCACTAAGGTGGACTCATTCCTTGACTTCCTTATTCTTATCTCTCTGTTTTTCGGTTTTTGAGCTTCATGTTTGTCTATGTTTGTGTCTTTATTACATGATCATTAGTGTCTAGAGTCTATGTCTTAAGGCTATGAATAATTCCATGAATCCTTCACCTTTCTTAAATGAAAAATGTTTTTAATACAAAAGAACAAGAAGTACATGAGTTTCGAAAAAAATGGCGAAAAAAAAAAAAATATATATATATATATAAGAAAAAAAAGCAAGCAGAAAAAGCCAATAGCCCTTAAAACCAAAAGGCAAGGGTAAAAAAGATCCAAGGCTTTGAGCATCAATGGATAGGAGGGCCCAAAAAAATAAAATCCTGGCCTAAGCGGCTAAATCAAGCTGTCCCTAACCATGTGCTTGTGGCATGCAGGTCCAAGTGAAAAGCTTGAGACTGAGTGGTTAAAGTCGTGATCCAAAGCAAAAAGAGTGTGCTTAAGAGCTTTGGACACCTCTAACTGGGGACTTTAGCAAAGCTGAGTCACAATCTGAAAAGGTTCACCCAGTCATGTGTCTGTGGCATTTATGTATCCAGTGATAATACTGAAAAACAAAGTGCTTAGGGCCAGTGCCAAGACTCATAAAAGTAGCTGTGTTCAAGAATCAACATACTTAACTAGGAGAATCAATAACACTATCTGAACTATGAGTTCCTATGGATGCCAATCATTCTAAACTTTAAAGGATAAAGTGAGATGCCAAAACTGTTCAGAAGCAAAAAGCTACAAGTCCCGCTCATCTAATTAGAACGAATATTCATTGATATTTTGAGATTTATAGTATATTCTCTTCTTTTTATCCTATTTTGATTTTTAGTTTCTTGGGGACAAGCAACAATTTAAGTTTGGTGTTGTGATGAGCGGATAATTTATACGCTTTTTGGCATTATTTTTAGGAAGTTTTTAGTAGGATCTAGCTACTTTTAGGGATGTTTTTATTAGTTTTTATGCAAAATTCACATTTCTAGACTTTACTATGAGTTTTTGTGTTTTTATGTAATTTCAGGTATTTTCTGGCTGAAATTGAGGGACCTGAGCAACAATATGATTCAGGCTGAAAAAGGACTGCTGATGCTGTTGGATTCTGACCTCCATGCACTCGAAATAGATTTTCTGGAGCTACAAAACTCAAAATGGCGCGCTCTCAATTGGGTTAGAAAGTAGACATCCAGGGCTTTCCAGCAATATATAATATTTCATACTTTATTCGAGTTTAGATGATGAAAACTGGCGTTCAACGCCAGTTCCATGCTGTATTCTGGAGTAAAACGCCAGAAACACGTCACAAACCAATGTTAAACACCAAAAACACGTTACAACTTGGCGTTTAACCCCAAGAGAAGCCTCTGCACGTGTAAAGTTTAAGCTCAGCCCAAGCACACACCAAAGTGGGCCCCGAAAGTGGATTTCTGCACTTAGACTTATTTTTGTAAACCCTAGTAGCTAGTTTAGTGTAAATAGAACTTTTTACTATTGTATTAAGCGTCTTGTCTTTTGATTGATCTTTAATCAGTGTATGCGATTTTAGATCTTCATGGGGGCTGGCCATTCGGCCATGCCTGGACCATTACTTATGTATTTTCAATGGTGGAGTTTCGACACACCATAGATTAAGGTGTGGAGCTCTGCTGTTCCTCGAGTATTAATGCAACTACTACTATTCTTCTATTCAATTCAGCTTATTCTTATTCTAAGATATTCGTTGCACTTCAACATGATGAATGTGATGATCCGTGACACTCATCATCATTCTCACCTATGAACGCGTGCCTAACAACCACTCCCATTCTACCTTAGATCGAGCGCGTATCTCTTAGCCTCCATTCCGGAAGATCGGAGTCTTCGTGGTATAAGTGATAAACCACTATTTTATGGTTCACAATGTGTTTAATTGTGTGGTTTTATCATGGTCTTTACCCACTTATTCATATAATTAGCATGCATTTATATTTCCTTCCTAACATTATTACATGATTGAAAACATGCTTCTTTGGTCTTAATTTAGCTAATCTTAATCCTCTCTTATTACCATTCGATGCCTTGATCTGTGTGTTAAGTGTTTCAGGCTTTATAGGGCATGAATGAGTGAGAGATTAGGAAGGAAGCATGCAAAAATGGAAGGAACACAAGAAATTGAGGAGATGACCAGCGAGAAGTGACGTATACGCGTCAGCGACGCGACCGCGCGAAAGAAAGAAATCCGCAGTGACGCGGTCGCATGGCTCACGCGACCGCGCAGATTGGAAAAGCACAAGTGATGCGGAAGCGTGGACGACGCGAACGTGTGGCAGGGAAAAACGTGAATGACGCGTCCGCATGGATGACGCAATCGCATGACGTGCGCGATCTGCAGAATTACAAAAGTCGCTGGCAGAGATTCTGGGCTGCATTTCAACCCAGTTTTCGGCCCAGAAACACAAATTAAGGTCAGGGAACTTGCAGAGACTCATCATGCTCTCATAATTCATAATTTTAGTTTTAGATGTAGTTTTTAGTGAGAGAGGTTCTCTCCTCTCTCTTAGGATTAGGATTAGGATTTTGATTAGGATTATGAATATTTCTTCTGCATCTCAGGTTCAATGTTCTTTGTATTTATTTATTTTCAATGTTCCATGTTTGGATTGATTTTTCTTAATTAATGTTATTTGGGGTATTTCAGTTTATGATTGTTTTATTTATGAATGCTTTTAATTTAATTTAGATAGTTTCCCTTTTGGCTTTGGTTAAATAATTGGTGACTCTTGAGTTATCAAACTCATTGTTGATTGAAAATTGGAATTCTTCAAGAATTAATTCGAGATCCAATAACTCTAACTTTTTCCAAGGAAAGACTGGGACTTGAGGATTCGAATTAATTCGTCCATTTAACTTACCTTCATAGTTAGAAGTTAACAAAGTGGGAGAAAAATCCAATTCTCATCACAATTGATAAGGATAACTAGGATAGGACTTCCAGTTCTTCATACCTTGCCAAGAGATTTTATGATTATTAATTTATTTTCCTTTATGTCTGTGCCCATTGCCCAAATTCCAAAACCCCCCAATTTACAAAACTCATAACCAATAATAAGAACACTTCCCTGCAATTCCTTGAGAAGATGACCCGAGGTTTAAATACTTCGGTTATCAATTTATTTAGGGGTTTATTACTTGTGACAACCAAAACTTTTGTACGAAGGGATTTCTGTTAGTTTAGAAGCTATATCTACAACACGAATATTTTTATAAATTCTTTACTAGCAAAAATCCTAACGTCAAAATGGCGCCGTTGCCGGGGAATTGCAAACGTGTGCCTTATTATTGGTCATTGTAAATATTTTTCAAAAAAAATATATTTTTCTTTAACTTGTTTATTTGTTTTCTCTCTTCCCTCTTATTTCTGATATCTGTTATGAATTCTCACCCCTCTCGCTTTGAGTTTGGTTCTAACTTTGTTGAAGGAAATAGAAATCACAGCAGGAATATGCATCAAGGTCAGACCAATCAAGGATGGATGGAGCCAAGAGGATCTAATCAACCTTTTAGGCAACAACACCCTCCAAGATATCATGGACAACGACCATTCTACAATGTATACCCAGCTGAAAGATATGGTGGACAACCTTGTAACTACCAACAAGCCCCACCCCGTGCCTACAGACCATCCTCACAACATAACTTTGAACCACCACACTCACAAGCCCCTTTCCACCATTCACCTTCATATGACCCCAATACTTATTCACCACACCAACCACCATATGAACCATACCCAGAACCACCACCTCAATATACACCATCTCCTTATCATTATCGAGATGAACCACCTTCCTACCATGAACCCTTTCCCCCAACAAATGAACCCTCCTATCCACCCCAACCCTCCATGGAGAAAGCATTTACTGATCTAAACTCTACTATACAAGCTCTCGCCGCCCGAATCAGACCACCAAATACCTTCAACAATCAACCCTCAAGCTCTAGTGCACTTCCTTTTCAACCACATAATGATCCACCCATCCCATCACCACCATCCATGGAAGAGCGCCCACATCCATCAATCCAAGAGCAAGATGATCACAATGATGCTATTGATATGGAACAAGAGAGAGTGGATTGTCTTCGCGAACCCATACTTCATAAGGAGCTAGAGGAGGCACTAAAGGTGAAGGTAGAAGAGACCCTTGAAGGTGAAGGAGTAATTGAAGAGAGTTGTCATGGAAAGGTAATCATCAAGGAAGAGCAGGAGTCAAGGGATCATTTCAAGGAAACAGTAGATCAATTTCATACAACCCTTCATCAATTGGAGCAAGCAATAAGTCAATTACCTTCCAGACGTTCGGACACTCAAGGGACCCCCATGGCTTCATGTGGAGAATCTAATGAAGAACGTAGCATGAAGGAGACACTAGAGACTCCATTGGACAATAAGGAGCATGACTTTGTACTGGAACAAGTGGAGGACGCCGGAATTATTGAAGAGGAAGAAGTGGTTGAAGACTTAGGAGATGCAGAACCTCCATGGGAAATTTAAGTCATAGAGCCTCCTTCCAAGGTATTTGAAATTGATGTTGAGGAGGGTGTACAACCTCCAAGGCATGTCATAATAGAAGACTTGGAAGAGGTTAATCAAGAGATGGAGATTCAAGAAGAAGAGGCACAACCTCCCATGCCCTTGGTGAGAAATAAAGAAGATATTAAATTGGAAGAAAGCTACTAAGAGGAAGAGGTTGAAATTGAAAAAGTTTGCAAAGAGGTGGAAGATGTCAAAGAAGAGCAAGGGGGAGTGGAGCTTGCACATTCATTAAAAACACCTCCCCCTAAGTTGCCATCATCCTTCACAACATTCAAGTGGGTAAAATTCATATCCCTTAGCTTTCTAATTCCACTTGAATATGGGCTACTGGAAACGGATGGTCAACTTAGAGCTCTTTGTGGCATTAAGAGCAAGAAGAAGATTATCAGTGGCAAGAATTGTCCTGCAAAGTTCATTATGGTTGGAAGCTCAAAGTTTAAACGCAAAGGTTGGTATAGAGCTCAGCTGAATGGGTCTAGAAAGCTGTTTGGTTACTTCAGTGAGAATTCTAAAGCTGAACCGCCCGGATGGAATCATGATAATCAACTTGAAGACGGGTGTAGAAATAAGATTTGGGATCCCGGAGGATATTGGATTTGCAAACATTGGTGGAGATTCCTGGATCAGTACAAGCATAAGCCACCATGACAAGGAGCTCGCCAAATGTCCAACTTAAGGACTTTAATTAAAAGTGCTAGGTGGGAGACAACCCACCATGGTATTATCGTTCCTTTTTCAGTTTTAATTCTAGTCTGTTTTGTTTGTTTTTGAATTTTGATTGAACCTGGAATCATGCATACTTGCATAGCATTCATATTAAGCATTGCATTTTGCATTTTGCATAAAAAAAATGCCACACGATGCGACCGCATAAGCGACGCGTCCGCGTCGCATGGAGAGGGGAGAAAATAAAAATGAACAGAGAGTCACGCTGGAGCGTGGCTAGAGGAGTGCCAGTGGCACAAATCGTCCCACGCGACCGCGTCGCTGACGCGTCCGCGTCACATGGGAATAATGGCCTCCCACGCGACCGCATGCCCTGATTTTCGACGTAAAAAGGGTGCACAACGAATTATTGTGCGAGAGTGGTGCTGGATTGGTGCTGGACACACAATCTCTATTACGCGACCGCGTCGCTGACGCGTCCGCGTCATTCTTTTCTGGAGCCCACTCATGCGATCGCATGCCCCATGCGATCGCGTCACCCAAAATTTGGCAAAATAGGATTTTGAACAGAGAGTTGTGCGAGCGCGAGGCTGCCCTCGCGCCAGTAGCATAACCTGAGTCACGCGTCGATTAATTTAAGCGCAAGTCACGCGACCGCGTCTTCCACGCGTCCGCGTCGCTTGCGCCGCACAACTTTTCCAACACAGCCAAATATCTTATCTTTTCTTCCCTATATCTAATTCTTTTCTTCCTTTCTTATTTCTTTTCTTCTTTCTTCTCCCTTTTCTTACTTTCTTCTTCTCATCCCTCTTCACTTCTATTTAATTTATTTGCATAGTTTCATTCATTGCATTATTTTCATTGGTGTTAGAAATTTATTTATTTTTCTTGTGGGTTATTCAAAGAATTGTTTGACAATTATATATTATTTTTATAGGGTTTCTTGCATGTTCTAATTAATATTTTCAATAACATATTCACCATGCATGCTAAGTGTTTGTGAAAAAGCCCATATGGCATTGTGCATTATTTTAAATTATTCTCTTCTACTATTCAATGCTTACTTTTCACAAATTCCCTTTACTAATTTATTAATTAAATATAATTGTTAATACAAACGTTATTGTTAGTTTCTTACGACTAACAATACATTAAAGCTTTTGATGCTTGATCTATGCTACTCATGCCCTTGCCAGCATGCTAATAAACATCTTGCATCCAATACTCCCCATGCCTTGCTATATTTCCATTGATGAACTGATCACATGGAATCGCGACCATGTCTTTCATTCACTATTTTTTACTTGGCATGATTATCACTCGTACCGCCCTCCTCTTCGCTCCATCCCTTTGACTTCATGTCCCTTTCTCTTCTCCCTTTTTCAGGCTGGCCACCAGAACGGGTAAAGAGAAAGCTTCTACAACGAGCAACAGCTGAGGAACCACAACACCCACCCACCTGTACATCTCAGCATGCACCGAGGACGGTGCAATCTTTAAGTGTGGGGAGGTCGATACCGATCTCCACAGGTTAGTTAGTCCCTTCTCAACACCAATTTTTGTTTTTCATTGTTGCATTTGCATGTTTGATTGCATGTTTGTTTTTTTTTTGTGCATATTTTACCACTTGGTTAAAGTAATATTTTCTTTTTCAAGAAATTCTTATAGTATTTCACTAATTTGAATAAAACTTTTTGAAAAACTTGTTTGAAGAAATATTATTTTGGAACATAGTTTAGAGCTCGAACACACAAAACCAGTGAGATTTTGAGCCCATTTGATTGGTTGCATTTTATCAACCAATATTTTATTTTTGGTGTGTGTTTTTCTCTCTAAAATTGTGATCTTTGTCTTGCTTAATTCTATATTTCCATTGTTTGAAGTATGCATGCACTAATATGATTGAGGCCTTTGTTTCACTAAGCTTACATACCCATATGGCCTTACCCTTTCATTATCCTTTGCAAACCAATTTGAGCCTAATATACCCATTTGTTCTTTACTCTAGCTCATTACTGACTCTAAGCGGAAAACAATAATGTCCTTAATTTGAATCCTTGGTTAGCTTAGACTAGTAAAAGTGCTTATGATTTAAGTGTGGGGAAGTTGGGTTTGAAAATATTTGGTTTGAATAATTGGGTGTTGTATATTTTAGTGAAAATGTGCAAAATAATGGTTGAACACATGTTATTGCATTCAATACTTTAATTACATGCATTGAAAAAAAAAAGAAAAAAACAAGTAAAAAAAGGGACAAAATGCCCCAAAATAAATAAGTGAAATCAATGCATATGAGCTTTACTCAAAACTTAGAATGCATAAATATGTAGTAAACACAATTGATGAGAAGTTAGATTTTGTATTTTAATTAAATGGATTGTCTTGAGTTAGGTGGAAAGTTTATGTTAATTAAGGATTCAGATTTTAGTCCACTTGGCCAAATACAATCCTACATTGACCCTAACCCCATTACAACCCTTAAAAGACCTCTTGATTTGTGTATTGGTGCATTAAATTTTTGTTGATTGTTAGATGAAGAGCAAGCTATAGAAATCAAGATTAGTAGAGAATTGAGAAAATTGACCCTAAACACTTGAGAGTTAGAATGATATACACTACTAGTAAGTGTTCAGTGCTTAATTCTATGTTCACTGCTTTTATGAGCTATCTTCTTCTTGCAAGTTATTTATATTGTATTTTGTGATTTGAATTACTGAAATCCAGTTCATATTTATTCTTGAAAGATTTATTTACTTTTTCACCAAGTAGATAGAATCATTTTAGCATGTAGTTGTATTCCCATTCATAGGTTGCATTGCATGAGTCTTGCCTTTCCCTACTCATTTATTTGGTCTCCTTGAGTTTAGCTTGAGGACATGCTAATGTTTAAGCGTGGGGAGGTTGATAAACCACTATTTTATGGTTCACAATGTGTTTAATTGTGTGGTTTTATCATGGTCTTTACCCACTTATTCATATAATTAGCATGCATTTATATTTCCTTCCTAAAATTATTACATGATTGAAAACATGCTTCTTTGGTCTTAATTTAGCTAATCTTAATCCTCTCTTATTACCATTCGATGCCTTGATCTGTGTGTTAAGTGTTTCAGGCTTTATAGGGCATGAATGAGTGAGAGATTGGGAAGGAAGCTTGCAAAAATGGAAGGAACACAAGAAATTGAGGAGATGACCAGCGAAAAGTGACGCGTACGCGTCAGTGACGCGACCGCGCGGAAGAAAGGAATCCGCAGTGACGCGGTCGCATGGCTCATGCGACCGCACGGATTGTAAAAGCACAAGTGACACGGAAGCGTGGACGATGCGAACGCGTGGCAGGGAAAAACGTGAATGACGCGTCCGCATGGATGACGCAATCGCGTGACGTGCGCGATCTGCAGAATTACAAAAGTCACTGGCAGAGATTCTGGGCTGCATTTCAACCCAGTTTTCGGCCCAAAAACACAGATTAAAGTCAGGGAACTTGCAGAGACTCATCATGCTCTCATAATTCATAATTTTAGTTTTAGATGTAGTTTTTAGTGAGAGAGGTTCTCTCCTCTCTCTTAGGATTAGGATTAGGATTTTGATTAGGATTATGAATATTTCTTCTGCATCTCAGGTTCAATGTTCTTTGTATTTATTTATTTTCAATGTTCCATGTTTGGATTGATTTTTCTTAATTAATGTTATTTGAGGTATTTCAGTTTATGATTGTTTTATTTATGAATGCTTTTAATTTAATTTAGATAGTTTCCCTTTTGACTTTGGTTAAATAATTGGTGACTCTTGAGTTATACAAACTCATTGTTGATTGAAAATTGGAATTCTTCAAGAATTAATTCGAGATCCAATAACTCTAACTTTTCCCAAGGAAAGACTGGGAATTGAGGATTCGAATTAATTCGTCCACTTAACTTACCTTCATAGTTAGAGGTTAACAAAGTGGGAGAAAAATCCAATTCTCATCACAATCGATAAGGATAACTAGGATAGGACTTCCAGTTCTTCATACCTTGCCAAGAGATTTTATGATTATTAATTTATTTTCCTTTATGTCTGTGCCCATTGCCCAAATTCCAAAACCCCCAATTTACAAAACTCGTAACCAATAATAAGAACACTTCCCTGCAATTCCTTGAGAAGACGACCCGAGGTTTAAATACTTCGGTTATCAATTTATTTAGAGGTTTGTTACTTGTGACAACCAAAACTTTTGTACGAAGGGATTTCTGTTAGTTTAGAAGCTATATCTACAACACGAATATTTTTATAAATTCTTTACTAGCAAAAATCCTAACGTCAATAAGCTAGAATTATTGGCGGCCATTCCTAAGATCCGGAAAGTCTAAACCTTGTCTATGGTATTCCGAGTAGGATTTGAGATTGGATGACTGTGACGATCTTCAAACTCGTGAGTGTTGGGCGTAGTGACAGACGCAAAAGAATCACTGGATTCTATTCCGACATGATCGAGAACCGACATATGATTAGTCGTGCTGTGACAGAGCATTTGGACCATTTTCACTGAGAGGACGGGAGGTAGCCATTGATAATGGTGAAACCCAACAGACAGCTTGCCATGAAAAGGAGTATAAAGGCAGTAGGAAAGCAGAGATTCAACAGAAACAAAGCATCTCTATGCACTTATCTGAAATTCTCACCAATGAATTACATAAGTATCTCTATCTCTATTTTATGCTTTATTTTTCTTCATATTCGAAAACCATTATAACTATTATTATCTGCCTGACTGAGATTTACAAGATGACCATAGCTTGCTTTATACCAACAATCTCCGTGGGATCGACCTTTACTCACGTAAGGTATTACTTGGACGACCCAGTGCACTTGTTGGTTAGTTGTGCGAAGTTGTGACAAAGTGTGATTCACGTTTGAGAGCTCCAAGTCTTTGGCGCCATTGTTGATGATCACAATTTCGTGCACCACTTATTTTTAGGTATTAAGAGATGGAGAAAGGCCCTAGGAGATTTAATTCGATATTACTTTTAAAAAATTAGAGAACGGTGGCTTAGGTTTCTAGCGTACTGAGGATGGGTTTGGTGGATTGAGAAGGAAGAATGGTATATGAATTGAGAAATTGATGAACTATTGAGTTCTGAATGGAAATTTTAAATTGACAGTTGTTGAGATGAGTCGAGGACAAGGAATGAAATGATGGATCCATGATATACTGAAAAATGTTTTCTGAAAACCACTGAATTACTGTTTTATACTGAAATTGTTGAGACGCTGAGCGCCGGCAGGGATGACGGTTGGATCCCGCCTGTCAACGTAGCGGCAGCGGCGTAAGGGCTGTGATTCGTCCTGCTTGCGTTGAGATGTGAGGTCCGTGGCAAGAGTATCATGCTCGCATCCCTTCGGATCACTAGAGTGTGCAGGCACAAAATCCTGGACGGTGTTCCGAGCACCATATCTCGGGGGTTCCCAATTATGATTCCGAAGGGCGACATCTCCATGGAGATGTGTCGGATTGGCAGTTGAACCGACAATGTGATATCACATCCAGTAGGATAGACATTCATCATGTGCATCTTCTATCTATTTGTTTGCTTTGTCGACTTGAAATTGCTTGCCTAACTGTATAACATGCCTAATTGTCTACTTGAATTACTTGCCATATATGCCTATACTTGTGTTTTACTTGCATTGATATTAATTGTGTCTTCTACTGGGATTGAGGAGGTTCGGAAGGCAGTGGCGATGGGATCGCACAGAGGATAGGTTGGTGAAGGCTGTGGGACAGTGGAGAACTATTAGACTAGAAAATCCCTTAAGATAGATTACCCCTTTTTATTATGTTGAGGCTTTATGTTCTGCTTTACTGTTTTAGTTATGCTTTAAGTTGAATCTTGTGATGGATATGAAGTTCTAAGATTGCCTTTGGCGTCCCGGAGTCTTATATTTTACATCACTGGGCACTGTTACCATACTGAGAACCTCCGGTTCTCATACCATATTCTGTTGTTATTTTCAGATGCAGATCGCAACCCACCTCGGTGAGTTGTTTTGGTAGTGACAGAGCGGAGGATCCTGGATGTATTTTGGAGTCTTTTGCTTATTTTGTTTATATCTCTCATCTTTTGTATATACTTTTTCCTAGAGGCTTATTTTGAGAGAAAAACTTTTATAAGCTGTTTTTAATTTTCAGAATTCAGTATTGTCTGTATATAGTTAGCCGGCTTAAACTTCGCGAGCCGTGGCTAGATCTTTATATTATTATACTCTTATCTTTTGTTATATTATGTCTTTATCTTGTGCGTTAAGTTAGTAGCTTCGAGTGTACGTTTTGCGCTTTTCAAATCCTTTTTTGAGTTATATCCTTCATCGGGCATCTAGAATATATTATTTCTTCTATATATTTAAACTTTAGAACTGTCGTAACTTCTGATTAACCTTTACTTTACGACGCGAGGTAAAGTTTAGGATAATTAGGGTGTTACATACACATTCCGATAGAGAAAAAATCATTAAAAATACAAATTGGATATTCTGTAACTGAGATATGATAGAAGGAAAAAAAATCTCGAATACTCAATATCTGGTTATGAGCTTAATGCATTTAATGTCAATATACTCGGAATATGTGTATTATTATAATGATTTAACTACAATATTACATATTCATATTATTCTACTCGTATGGTTAATTAAATATTCAATTTGAAAAAAAAAATAACGATTTAAATTTTTTAAATTACAAAATTTTTAATTTAAAATATAGATGAATATAATTTAAATTAACGATTTAATTTAATCTAATAAAATAAATGTGTTCATACTCTTATGGTTGATTATAAGTATTGCCAAATTAATTTTAAATTTTTTTAAAATGAGTCCAAATATTGGATGGTTCGTAATAAACGTACTCTAATAAAAATACTAGATGGCTAGTAATAAAGGTATTCTAATAAATTTTAAATTAGTAATTTTTTTCGTATTTTATTTGTATCGAGTTTTTTAAAACTATTGGTTTTAATTCACTCATTTTAGATTAGTTGGCGTACTATTCATATAAAAAAATCATTAATTTCTAGAAAACAGAAATCAATTCGTATAAAACTTGTAATTTAAAACTGCTCATTTAAAATTAATATAATATTTTTTTAAAAAAAACCACACGTTATTTAAAAATTTTAACAAACAAAATTTGGGCAATATAATGTGTTAGTGATTTAAAATTGCTCATCCTCCTCCATTATATGAAATACTGTCCAATCTAAGAAATTCATCTCACCCATTATTTGAAATTAGCGATTTTAAAGTGTTCATCTTCTTGTATTTACAACTATCAACTCTAAAAAAATTTATCTCTTTTATTATTTGAAATCGAATGTAATAGTAATTTAAAACTGTCTATTTTTTTTCATTATTTAGAACGGTCCATTTTAAAAATTTATCTTTTTCATTATTTGAAATCACCTATTTTAAAAAAGAACCACACAAATAAAGACGCTTAAAACGTTTTTTTTAAAGATGTTTTTTAGTAATTAAAATTCAATATATATAATTAATTAAACTGTATTATTTTTGTCAAAATTATATTAGATAAATTGATTTGACTAAAAAATTGGTGAACTACACCTTGTCTAAATTAATATTTTTTTACAAAAATTACTATAATATATCTATTATAAAAAATAACTAGAATACTCTTATTCTTATTATATATATTGAGAACTCTAAATACTAATCCTACTCTTCTCTGTGCGCTGTCGTAGAATTAGAATTTATTAGGATTCTCAAATTTTAAAAAAATATATATAATAGAAATATTTTAGTAATTTTTTATAAAAAAATATTAATTTAGATTGGTTCAAGATTTGGTTTATCAATTTTTCGGCCAACTTAATTTATCTTATCTAATTTTGATAAAAATAACACAATTTAATCGACTATATGTATTGAATTTTAATTACTAAAAAATATCTTTAAAAAAAACGTGTTAAGCGACTTTATCTAAGTGGCTCCCTTTTAAAAAATTAAGTACAAACAAATACAAAAAAAATTATTAATTTAAATTGCTCACAAATTATATTTTAAAATTTTAAATTTTTTAAATAAAAAATGTTTCCCCTAAACAAAATAGCGGGAAAAGTCAACGGGTTACATGGTTGGTGCCTTCACTGCGTTGGTGATGGTATGATGTGATAAGTAGCAGTAGCACAATGATAATACATAGCAATTGGTGTTGAGTTGGCAGCTATGAACAGGATGGGTTTAATACTTTAATTAAAGTGTCATCATTGGGCGATAGACGACGGTTAGTGCTAAGATTAAGAAAGTAAGGGCAGCAAACTAAACAACCGTTCGCGAATACCCGCGTCTTGAGCTTCCACTCAATTTCGTAAATCCCTTCCGAATCTCTCTCCACCCTCCCCACAGGCCAAAGTCACAGGTGTGCTCGCCAACTTTCTCTTTCCTTCAACTTCTTCATTTTTATTGTTATCGGTTCTCAGCTATATCTGTTTTCCGGCTTGTTCTATTTAATTGATCTACTGCTTGTTAATATTATCTCCGATCCTTCCTCACTTCGGAACAAATTCACCAAATATATGTCGATCTACTTTTCATGCTCCTCACCCTGCGTTCCTTTTCATCTTCACCTCGTCTTTTTTTTTTTAGGTTAATTATTTGCATTTGTATGACTGTTTGAGCAGTGACACAAATAGATGAGGATATTAAATGCCTAATAATCTGGTCTTCACACAGGAGCTGCTTGGGAATTGTGAGTGTCGAAAATCCAATGGAATGATTCATCTGATGTCAGCTCTCGAACTATAAATTTTACTTCCAAGCGATCAGCAGTTTGCCCAAAATTTTTTTTTTCTAGAATGCTTGGATTTTATATTCCAAAATCAGAGTGCTCTTAAGTCTTAACTCAATGTAACATGCTTCTGTCTTCAACTTTATTAGTCTGATTGGTTTTGGCTTGTCAAACAATTCATTTTTCTTGTTAGCATTCTTTATGCTCGGAATCCTTGGATTTTGAGTGGAAAGAGTTGATGTCATTCCATTACTTTGTTAATATGAAAAGAATATACTCCTATATACATGTTGTTTAAATTTATTTATTTATTTATTTTCACAATTCAGGGCTGCAGCTGGATGCCTGGACCATTCTCCAATGATTTGTTGAATTGAACAAACTGGTGAGAAACTTAAAGGCTAGCCACGGAAAGTGATGCCATTATGCTGCATTGTTGTTCTGACTTCTTGGTGTTGTTAACTTTACAGGATAAGTCATCCTTCAAACTTACCATTGCTATCTTCCTCCAATATAGGCTTGTCCTTCCTTCAGGAAGAAAGTCATTTCATGGATGATGGTCCTGCAAAATTAAATATCATTCCTGATCACTTTCAAGTTCCAACATCAAGTCAAGAATCTCCTGAAAACACATCATCGTCTATTACAGAACCTCAAACTGATCAATCCCCAAGGTATTCTATCCTGATTGAAAGCAGGAATACATGAAAATGAAAATTGGAAAGTTATTAAGATTATTCTGAGTTTATAATTTTATGAAAGTTGTTACTAAGGCTAGCTTAGTTTAGGTCCCCACACCATTTGCGGACCCGAAGGAAATTAAAGACGGCTTTGATGCTGAGCTTGTTTTCTCCGAGGCGGCTCTCATGGGTTTCCGGTAATGAAGGTCAGGAGAAGGTTCGACTTAAAGCAGTTGTGCTGTGCTTCACTGCTTCTTTTGTTATTGATGAAGGTCCTACTTTATCCTACCAACACAAAACTTATGATTTGTAGGTAGAACTAACTGTTGCAGAAGTAGAGTCACTTCGATCTGAACTTACTGATATAGAGGAGAGGGAAGCTCATTTGAAAGCTCGGTGAGTGATCCACAACTTTAGACTGTTATGGACTTCGCCATCATAATGTATTTTTATAGTTGTCAATTCACTACTAGTTTACCTTATGTTACCTTTCGTGTAGTTTGCTATCTCCTTCTTTACTCTCATTGATCAAAGAAACAAACATATGAGTTTATTTGCTAGTATATATATTTGGAAGCTAGACATGGGTGACTGTTTGAGTAATAAGAAAGGTTCCATTTCCATTTCTTGCATCATTCTCCACTTGAGAATATACATAAGGCGCTAGTTATTCTACTCTCTGGTCTTCACTGAAGTTGAAATTGCTACAATGAGTTACTGGTGAAATTCAGTGTTCAATCTCCACTTGAATACTTGATCCTCTCAATTCTATAGAGAATTCTTACATGACGTAATAAAATCTTCTGTGATTTTCTGTAAATAACTGTAGAGGATGTTTTTGTTTCTCATAGAGTGGAACATGTTGATGAAGTTTTGCGGTCAGCACGTCTATCTGGCTACTTATACATCCGAACTGTACTGACTGGCTAGCCCCACATCAATTTACATTTTATTTGGTTTGCACTTCATGATTTTTTACTAATGTAGCTTCAACTTGCTTTTCATCTTTATCTTCAGAGATGGGAAGCCCTACCAGGCGAACCTCCACCTATAGATGATACAGAAGTAGATGATTGGCTTCCTCGCTTTGTTGTTCTCCACGGAGAATGTATATTCTTATATTTGTTGTGTACAGGTAATGTTGTTAATTGTAATCATTTTCTCTCTATTCATCTCCTGTTTTCCTAAGAATTTCCAGTTTCTTCATAACTACTTTGATTTAATATAAATACATACATTTTTTTATGTGATTAATGTATTAATAACTTGTTTTCACATGGTTGGTTCAATAAAATATACTGTTCTCAAGTTTTCATATGACTGGATTTCATTCACAAGGGTAAAGTTGCAGATCTAAGTCCTCAGGACTCAACCCTTCTATCGGACATCATTGAGGTAGGGAGGTTACCAAGTTTCAAACGTGATGATGAGATTCAATATGCCTTTTATATTTTGACTCAGCTCGGATTACGTTATGAGTGCTCAAGCAATTCTAAGATACAGGTGTGTCCTAGTTAAGATATTTTCTATTTCAGTCTGAATAGATTGTAAATAGTTCATATCATGATGTTAATTTTTTTTACCAACTTCTAAATATGTTCTGTATTCCCTTTGCTTTTCCAGGTGGACTGTTGGTTATCAGCTCTTCAAACTGACTGTAAATTGGAATCTGATACATCAATTCCAAATGTTTGGATTAAGATGTAATATAACGGATAGTCAGATACCTTGTTTGGTAAGTTTGATTGGCTTGAAATCTGACAACTAATATAATGAAATGCTTCAAGTAATTGAATAAATACTAGTGATTTATTTGTCATGTTCTGCTCATTCCAGAACTGACAACTGAGTGATCCATTAGGTTCTTAAGCCCTTCAATTTCAAGTGACTCTTCCAAATGTATGCAAACTAGATTTAGGATCGAAGTATTAAGCGCAAAAGCTGAAAAACCGTTATTGTTGACCTAACCTTAAATTGCCTTGTGAACTCAAGCTGGTGATACAGTGTCTATAACATAGAATGAACGATAAAACTTTGCAGTAGGTGGTGAAAATGCGATTAATTATGCACTGAAAATATCTCTTTTCTTGTCATGAATTATTAATGGCAGACTTTCTTACTTTACCAGAGATGCTGATGTGTAAAAATAATGCATTGCATTTGCAGGGCATATAACTTGAATTTAATGAGCGTAATTGATGGCAGTAAAAATAGAAGAGGCCTTGAAAATCATTTAAAAAACAAGGCAATCTGGTAAGCTATTCTGCTTCCAGAAAAATGCAGGGTAGAATGGAGATCGATATTGTTCGCCAACATTCGGAGACAGTTTAGACCATATCTTATTCTGCTTTAATCTCCCAAGTTTTATCACTTTGTGGTAGACTGATACTCATGCAATTCTCATCTAATAGTAACTGGTGGCCTAAGTCTAGGAGCTAAGGATGATCTGACACGGGAACCAATTTTTCTCCGAATATTTATGTACACGGACAATGGCTTCAACTCGGAGCTTCACCCAAATAACTTTGTCAAACTGATGCTTTCTGCTAAATAATTATTTAAGTTGCACACTATCTCAAAATAAACCATAAAAAGTAAAAGTAAAAATCACCCATTTTCATGTAAGAATCTCATTAATACTTTTAGAAGCTTCATTTAGTCTTTATTTGTCCCTCTTTCCCATACGCATGTCCTCTTCTTTTGTTGGCGTTATCCACCAGTTGGAAATGGTATTGGTTCCATGAGGAGAGAGGATAGTAAATGACTGGTTCTCTACTTGGCTTTGTCCAATCAAGCCGTGCATGTAAAGTATTGACAAGTGTAACACCCATATTATCACAATGTCATGCTTCTGACTGCATTATTCTGATAGCGAGGGTATTACGACGACTTCTATATACTTAATAATAAAATAAGAGTCTTTAACTCAAAACTGTATTGTTTTTTTTTTTTAGAAAAAAACCAAAAATTCTTTATCTTTTTATAAACATGCATATATAAACAAATTCATTTACAATCTTCACATATTATATATATATATATATATATATATATATATATATATATATACCAGGCATACATATCATTACAAATCACAACTCCTATCTCACAAAAATATATAACAAGGCAAGAAAAAAATTATAACTAAAATATATACAACACAATCAAAGGCGCAGAAGAAACCCCTTAAACTCCTTATTTATCCTAAAAAGAGAAATCTGTAGGGAGTGAGAACCTAACCACGTGGTCTAATCAGAAGAATTTCAGAATTGTCATAAGAAGATATATAAAAGACAGATCAAAAAATCGAACTGGACTGGCCAGTTCAATCGGGTTAGCCGAAAATCGTTAACCAGACCGGTTCGGTTAGCCTCATAAATCATCTGGCAAAAAATTGGTTACAGAACCAGTCGAATCAGCGGCTAACTGGTGAACCATCAGAACCGATCGGTTTTTAAAGGGTTTCCAATTCGATTAAAACCCTTCCAAATGAAGCCGTTTTTACTTTTAAAAAAAGGAAACCCTAAATCCTTTTCATTACCTGTAACCCAATCCCACAGTCCTCTCCTCTACTCTCTAAAATTGAAGTAAAATTTTGAAATCGAAAGAAGAACCCTAGTCCCCCAATCGCGCAGCTCGCAGCCATTGCAACGACGGTTTCGACCACCACAACCCCTACAGTCCTGTAGCACCGTGTCGTTGTCATCACAGAGCTCTCTCTCTCTCTCTCTCTCTCTCTCTCTCTCTCTCTCTCTCTCTCTCTCTCTGTGTGTGTGTGTGTGTGTGTTCGCCGGTGTCGCCATCTCTTCTGTCGTTGCCGTCACTCCCCTTCCTCCTCGCTGCCGGTAAGCACTATGACTTGGATTTTGATAATATTGTGTTTGCACTTCACAACCGTCTCCTCGTCGTCTCTTCTGTGTTTGTTGGTTTTACTCTTGTTATTTGTTAGTAATTGATTTGCTTATTAGCTGTATTTTTCCGATTTTGTTAATAATTGGATTTTCTTAAATTTGTTTGATGAGTTAATTCTGTTCATTACTTTTTTGTTGTATGTTACAGATAGAACAATCACAAAGTGATCCCACAACCATAAGACAATGATGTTCAAGAATTTTAAACTGGTTTTCTTGAGGTAAATCTAATCCAACTTGGCAATATTTTACTGGGAAGTTTGACAAAAATAACAAGGCTCAATATACATGTATTTTCTATTTGAATACTTACAATAAAAGAGAGAAATATAGAATGAAATATCACCTTGTAAAAATTTTTAGACAAATTAAAGTCTGTAACAAAGTGACCGAAGATGTTAAACTTCAATTCAAAAGGCTTTTGGAGGAAAACAAAAATAATAAGGCAAAAAAAGAAATTTGCAAGTGATTGTTATGATGTGGAAACACAAGCGCAAGAAGAGTGTGAATTGCCTAATCTTGTACAACCTCCAGCTCCTGCAACAATGGGAGATAAAGGAAAGAGAAGAGCTATTGCTGCTACTCCAATTGGAAGTTATTTTAAGAGAAGGACTACACCAGGCTCTCAACTGACTTTAAAAAGTGTCTTAGCCAGTAAACAAGTTGTGCACAAGGTTAAGTTGGGGTTTGCAAAATGGATCATTGATGCACGTATTCTATTCAATGCAATTCAACCACCTTACTTTCAACCTGCTTTGGATGGTATTGCTGCAATTAGACCTGGTTTCAAGGGATAGTCATATGATGAAATGAGAGTTCATTTGTTGGCTGATCTTAAGAAAGAATGTCAGTTGCTTGTTGAAAGCTATAGGAGCTCAAGGAAAAACACTAGTTGTACACTGATGGCAGATGGTTGGATTGATCAAAGGTAACGTACGTTAATTAATTTTCTAGTTTATTGTCTTGCTGGTATGTCATTTGTTAAGTCTGTTGATGCTTTTGATATGATAAAAACTACCGATACCTTGTTTAAATTGTTTGCTGAGGTTATTGAGTAGGTTGGGTCTAGTAACATTTTGCACGTGGTTACTGATAATGCTGCGAATTATGTGTCTGCTGAAAAACTCATTCATGAAAAGTATCCAAATATTTTTTGGTCTTCTTGTGCCACTCATTGCATCAATCTTATTTTGAAAGAGATAGAAAGTATTCCTCACATAGCTAACCTTGCCTCTCGTGCTTTAAAAGTGACGGTGTTTGTTTACAATCATATGATTTTCTTGTCTTGGCTTAGAAAAAAACGAAGTTGAAAAGAAATTGTTCAACCAGGAGTTACATGTTTTGTCACCGTTTTCATTACTTTAAAAAGTATATATGATCATAAAGAAGATTTGCAAGAATTAATGGTGGACAGATATTTCACTTCTTATAAATTAGCCAAGAGTGTCAATGGAAAGATGGTTAGCTCAATTATTTTGGATAGTAAATTTTGGCAAGATTGTGTTACTACTGTAAAAATTATTGGTTCTCTTATTAAGTTGTTAAGAATTGTTAATGCTGATGAGAAATCTTCTCTAGGATACGTGTATAAAGGAATGCAAAGAGCCAAAAGTACTATCAAGACAATGTTTAGAAATAGAAAAGCTGCGTACACGCCTTATACAAGTATTTTGAAAATGCGGTGGGATAAGCATTCGAAGCGTGATCTCCATGCAACAGCTTACTTTTTGAATCCACCTTTCTTTTATAGTGAGAGTTTTATTGAGAAGGCAAATATCTTGAGGTCTTTACTTAATTTACTTGATTTTAACACACTTGCAATGACTCAGTTGCCGCAATGCAAGAGATACAATTGTATCAAGATCAAAAAGAAAGTTTTGGGAGGGAAAGTGCTTTGAAAGCGACAAAAAGACTCGAACCTGGTAAGTTATTTTATTTCTATGTTAAATTTACTTTGAAGGTTTTTTAAATATTGAGTGATAACCGATATTTGACTTTTATATGATGTAGGTGAATGGTGGAGGCTACACGGTGGGAGTGCTCCTAATTTGTAAAAAATGGCGATTCATCTTCTTCATCAAACATCTTCCTCATCTGGATGTGAGAACAATTAGAACCTTTTTGAACAAATCCATTCAAAGAGGAAGAACTGATTAGAGCATCAAAGGTTAAGTGACATCGTTTATGTGACTTATAATCTACGCCTTCAATCTAGGTTGCATCGCAAGAAGAGAAATTATGATCCAATTGACATTCAATATATTGACACGGTAGATTTTTGGGTAATGGCGGATGAAGATGATCCTAAGTTTACTGATGGAGACATTGAAGGCATTGAAAGTTTAATTTACACTAATAATACTATGTCTTCATATCCTAAAGGTGAGTGAAATAGGAAAATTTATTTCATTTACTAAAAATATATGTTGTTAAGTGTTAACTTTATTTTTTTCTTGATTTTTTATTCTATTTTATTAGATGGAGGAGATGTGGAAGTTGATGTGGATATGCTTGATGTTGTGATTGATTCTTCAAAAATGACTTCTTTTGGTGGTACTTTTGAAGATGGTGGCTTTGGATTACCTATTTATGATGGAGATATTGGAACACTTAATGATGATTATGATTTATGATGAGTTGTGCCTTTGATAAGTTCAAAATTTATTTTTTAATGTTTCTTTTGATAGTAAAACATTGTGTGTTTGTCACTATGTGAGTTTTGATTGTTTTTAGTTATAAAATTTGATGTTTGAACTTTGAAGTTGTTTGTGAACTTCTAATATTAAATTATGGATAATTTATTATGTGAAATTGTGAAACTTTGAATTTTATCGAGTTAGAAATTATTGAATTTATAAATTTAAAATTATATATAGGTGTTTTAATAATTTATTTAATATTTAGTTATATCGATTAAACCCCGGTCAAATCAATGAACCATTAAATCATTGACCTTACCAGTTTATTGACCGGTTCGGTTCCGCACCCTTTATAAAAGAAAGTCATTTTCAACCGCAGTGATCATCGCTCGTCTTATGAACATTTTCGAAAATCAACAATTACTTATCAAAAATTCAAATTCGTATTTTAACTTTATAGAAAGCCAATCAAACATAATATCAAAAAGGTTTCACTACCTACCAAAGAACCATTATCACCACACTTATCACTAAGTTATCCAATCACGACCTCCGACCCAAACATAACCAAATCACGGCCTCCGGTCCAACAAAAAATCAAATTACGGCCTCCGATCTAACACAAAATCAAATTACCACTCAAACCACCATATTCTAAACCAACCAGTCACAATCACAAGTAATGAAGTTCAAACACAATCAAAAGCAATTACAGCAAGCATGATATTTAGCCGTTAAAAAAAATATTCACATAGGCAAACCAAATATAATATACACACCCAAACAATGTCACATAGATGCATATGATGCATGTCTATCCTACTGGCCATGAGTTAATGTGTCGGTTTAACTGCAAGAACCCGACACATCCGATAGCTAACTCGGATATTGTCTCTTTATTGCGCATCTCCAGGAGGCATATAATTGAGGAATTAGTGCCCTACCACCTTCTCCTGGAGGCAGACGTTAGGGGAATAAATCGGGGGATGAGTGCTCTACCACCTTCCCCTAGTGAGATCGTGCCATACAGAATGGGGGATTAGTGCCTTATCACCTTACAACCAGAGAGAGAACCACAAGAGTAAGCAGGATTAAGCACCGTCCTTACCCGGGATATCGAGCAAGTGGAATTAACCGCCGTTTTGCTCGGAATCGCGGACAAGCGGGATTAACCATCGTCCTTGTTTGGAGCAAAACTCAGCTCAATGTGCAAGTGGGATTCACCACCGTCCTTGCCATGTCCTTGCCAAGAGTAAACATCAGTCAGTATGCAAGCGGGATTAACCTCAACCCTTGCCAGCACAGTGAATCAGATCAAAATCAGACTCAATTCAAAGTCATAATCAAAACATGTGTAACATCCCAACTTTTTAATCAAGTCATTATTCAATAACTAATTAATTAATTGAAATGGTAATGATTTAAGATTTAAATTTAAAATAAAAAATTAGAAAATAATGCATTTGGAAAACTAACATATCTAGTTTAAAATTCAAATATATGAAAGCACTAGTAGTAGTAAATCTCTAACCGACAATAAACAACCTTTTAAGATATAGTCATAATTAATTCTATATTTATTGGATTTGAATGATATTTAGTTACATAAAAAGATTAAAAAAACTAGCTTTATTCCTTAAGTTCAGTACAAAATCAAATTCAAATTAAATTAGATAGATAAATATGTTATAAGTCCATTGTAGAAAATCGCGCTCTTATAAGCCAGTTTGATATACTAATAGTATTTCGAGAATATATCAAGTTGTGTTTGTCCGATTGACTTCATTTAAGCTTCGTTTAAAAGATAATTCAATTATCTATAAATTTGTATCTAATAGCTATTTCCAAATTCTAAACGTAGAAAACGTTATAGGGCTTACAAAGTGACGATTCAGATTGGAGATTTCACAGAAACGCGAATTAGATTCTCCTAACACAATCTGTACATACCTAAGAGCTATTTAAGTCCTTCCTTTCCCATTCTATTTCTTTTTTTATATACAAAACATTCTAGCCAAAATATTCCCAAAGCCCACTCATATATTGTTCAAGAAGATATCATTTCGAATTATGCAAACTACGGAATATGGAAATTCTTTCTATCCAGTCAAGGATTCATACCTACATCAAAATATACATAAAGTCTAGTCATGGAACAAGTTTCTCTTTACTAACAAATCGCGTTTATTTGCATCGGAATACATATAGGAACTTCACTCGAGGTAGGGGATTTTATGCTAATTTTTATATGTCATATCTTAAATGTTTTTGAATATAGGTGTTAGCATTGCATGTCATGATATAATGTCTCTTTCCTTCGTACGCATTATGAATTATAATAACAATCTTATGTGCATTAAAGAACTGAGGGAATGATCCTTCAGTAAGGGAAGGTGATCCCCCAAAGACAAGATAATCGAGATAATCCTTCGGTAAGGGAAGGTGATCGAATCGAGATGATCCTTCAGTAAGGGTAGGTGATCGACAAACTTTTGGGAACCTTCGGTAAGGGAAGGGGACTCCCATCAATTTTATATAATAATATATATTTGTTGTCATAACTTCCTTCTTGTGTATGTTTAAATAACCTTGATTGTAAATTGAACTGAGAGAATGATCTTTCGGTAAGGGAAGGTGACCACCAAAGACAAGATATCGATATGATTCATCGGTAAGGGAAGACGATTGATCAAGATAATCCTTCGGTAAGGGAAGGTGATCGCCAAAATGTTTGGGATAAGAACTTTCGGTAAGGGAAGGGGACTCCCACCTTTTATACCAATTTGAGCTCAATACCTTCCATAACAGATATGAGAAAAAGTAATGAAAAGTACAATGAAGAGTGTGATAATGATTGTTCTTCTTTTATCCCTTTTGTTTGATATATGATATTGTTTAAGATCTTTATTTTATTCAGATTTATTCTGTTTGACTTATCTATGCCAATGTTAATATTCTTCTCTTAATTATTATTTATTTTGCCTTGTTTGTGGCTTATGAGAACATCAAACCAAGGTTTATGAGTTTGCATTTTATATGTTTTTACGCTATAGCCATTTTCTATGTGTCACACATGTCATAACATAAGTAAATGAGAAGCATCTAAAAGTCACACCACTCCGACTAACAAAGACTTTTGAAAATAATAATTGAACAACATTGCATCATCACTGTTTTATTTTAAAACTTAGAGTGGCTGTGGATGGATACGATGACACCATATAGATAAACTATTGAAAAACTTTTGTTTCTCACCCCTCTCTGTGTACTATCTTCAGGAACAACACAGTACAAAGCGATACACTGTTCGATTGAGGTGAAAAGACAAGTGTACTATTAGGAGCAAGATATCAAGGACATAGATACGAAACGTTAAGCGCTTACCCGAATAGCGATGATTTTAGTCATAGTTACACAAATTAAGAGAATTAGGATTTTCTGTGTGTCTTGTTTTTATCTTTATTGAGTGATTGTAATTGTGACTATGATGTTTCTTTTTATGATTATTTGATACGAGTAAAGCTTGTCATTGTTTGTGCCTTCATAGTTTAGCACGCCCGTTTTTTATGTTAGTACCTCTAGATCCACTTATATTTTTCAACTAGTAACCATTCTAATAAAAACTAGTTATTCAATATTTGTACACACATAAATTATTTTATATAAAGCTTTCATATTATTTTAAAAAATTTGCAAGATTTTGAATATCAACGACCAATATAATCCAAAAAAGGCTTAACCCAGTTTAAAAGTATTAGGGTGTTACAACATGTCTTTATACTCATATTTATCCTGAGTCAAATTTATTCTTGACCCATTTACTTTCAATAGCAATATCCATTAAATTCACCTCACGCCAAGGAACATCTTTTTTCTCAAATAATTTTCCTTTAAAACTAATACCACATTTTGTAACATTTTCCAAAACCTCCAAAGCAACTTCACTTAAAATCAGTCCTTCTTTTATAAAACTCAATTCTCACTTAACCAAAATTTTCCAAGCTAACTTCAAAATCACTTCAAGTTTAAACATCTTTCAAAAGACTAAAAAAAATTATTTATTCTTAAATCAATCATTTAATGAATTTAAATTAGAATTTATTAATTAAACTCTACGGTAAGATCTCTAAACTTTAAGAAAGCGACAAATAATCTTATTTTTAACTAAACTTACAAAAATTTTCCCAAAACAATTTTTAGCTTCAATTTTAAGTTAAGACATTTTCAAAAAGTCTCGAAATCCTTTTCATTTTCACCAAATCAAGCTCAAATACTTTAACTCCTCTAAAACTTCTCAAAACAGAATGGTTCAGTCAAATTAACCAACTTCAACTTCTTTTCAATCTCAAAACTTTTTCTCAAAGACTCGAAAATCGTTTATTCTTAAATACTCACTTATATTACTTTATTGTTCATTAAAATCTTCAAAACACCACTCTTTAATTCATATCAATTCAATAAAAACTCATTTTCGTTCAATTAAATACCCAATTATAATTCTTTTCATAATCAACCAAAGCAAAATAAGTTAAATCTCCAATTCACTTCTATTATGTTAATTTTTTTCCTAAAACTCCTCAATAACATAATTCTTAAACCAAAATTAATCAAATAAAAACTCATTTCTTTAGTTCAAGATTTTCTCCCACAAGAAACTTAAAGATAGTCAATCCCACATATTTAAATTCACTTAAATACTTATAAAAATTTTGACAATACCTCCTCTAAAACTAGGACTTTACCACCCTTCAAAGGTTCTGTCCAAACCACATTTCTCAATCCTTCTCAACAGTTTCAAAACCAAACCATTCCTCAATATAAACGTACAAATAAGACTTTCAACACAAAAACCTTTTTCAATATGAATATGTATATAAACCAGATTTTCTAACATAAAACCATTTCTCAATATAATTATATAAATCGAATTTTCAATACAACTATTTTTTTGGTATAAATATATAAATCAAATTTTCAAAAAAAAAACCATTTTTCAGTATAAACATTCAAATCAATTTTCATCAACAACTGCATGCCAACTCAAGCAATCAATAATTCAATTAAGTAAACAATCACATCCATTCAGAACAAATCAATATAATCCATAAGACTCACATAATCACAAAAGTATATTTTTCACATCAATATCTATTTATAATAATTCTATAGTATAAAATAAGTTTTATGAAAAACACTATCTCAATCGCGACTCAACTACTTGACAAACTCCCTTTTTATTCTTATTTCACAGCAGCGACATCAGCTCCGACTATTTTTCGCGACAGCAACAGCCATAAACGTAGCATGCAATAATGGTACTCAACCCTATGACATCAAATACCTCAAAATCTTCAACAAGCTATAACGGAACACTAACGGTGAGGATTTTATAACAGAAATACTTATTGTAATCTAAAAGGAACAAAGGAATGGAGCAGTAGCAGCCTCGACGGCCCTCATCGACAGAAAAAGAACCTGCCAAAAGTAACGGCAAACTAGGGCGAGGCAAAACAGCAGCTCAATGTTGATAGAAAACTTCAACGGTAACTGCAGCAATAACGTAGTGACAACAACATCCCGTAAATCAAAAGAAAGGAAACCAGAAGAAAGAACACCCTTACCAGCGGTAGAAGCACTAACTAAGCCAGTTCTGGCAACGTTTTTCGACTACTACAGTGCCATTTTCCAGTGATAGAGGTGCGGTGGCGCGGCTACAGCAATGGCGGTGGCGCGGCTACAGCAATGGCGGTGGTGGACGGCTCTCCTTCCATCGTGTTTTCCTCTCCCTCATCTCAGTTCGGTGACAGGCTTGGCCCCACTAGCAATGGCAACAGCCCTGCATGCCCACAACGACAGCGTCTTCTCGCGGAAGCAGCGGAGCGCAACGACGGCGGCCTCTTTCCTCCTTGCATTTTGTCTCCCTCTCTCGAGCTCTCTCTTCTCCCTCAATAATGGCAACAACGATCATTTCCAGTGGCGGCAACACGTGGCTCGATGGCGTGCTCTCTCTCTCGCACCTTCTTCCTCTTTCCCGGTGACAACGACGGCGATGTGTTATGGCAGCTCGACAGACAGAAAGGCGACGACAATGGGGTGGCTCATTGGATCGGCAACAGCAACAACCTCTTTCTCTGTCGATAACGTTCTTCTTCCTCTGTTTCTCTTTTCTCTCTCTCTCTCTCTCTCTCTCTCTCTCTCTCTCTCTCTCTCTCTCTCTCGGCTGTATATGTTTTTGTGTGTGTGGTGTGAGCTTTGGGCAGGGGAATAGCGGCTGCTGAGAAGGAAAGGAAGGGTGAGGGAGTGTGTTTGTGTATAATTAGAGTTAGGATTTTGATTTGAAGAAAAGAGTGAGGATAAGTTGATAATTTATAATAAAAATAAGAATAAGTGGTAATTAAAAATTAGTTTTAATCCAATAAAATTATCTTTAAAAAATATTATTTATTCATCAATTTACAAAATATTTTTAAATGAATACTCAAATTCTAAAATTAGAAATAATTAAATAATTTTTTTAAATTATAAATAAATATCATAATCTAATTTTTAAAAATTCGAAGTGAACAAAAATTTCTTCGTCACCTTCTCCTTGGACAACGAATTGCCCCTTCAACCAAACAGTATCTTCTTACACCTCGTTGGCAACTGTAGCAACAACGCAGTAACAACAACATCCCGTAAATCAAAAGAATGGAAACCAGAAGTAAGAACACCCTTACCAGCGACAGTAATGCTAACTAAGCCATTTCTAGCAACATTTTCCAACGACCATAGTGTCGTTTTCCGGTGGCAGAGGTGCGGCGGCGGGGTTACAACAATGGCGGTGGCGGACGGCTCCATTTCCATTGTTTTTCCTGATTCAATTGCAGTTCTATGTTCTTGTTAGCAATTTTAGTCTCTTGGAGCATCTCTTTAAATTCTGCTAATTGTTTTGTCATCAGGTGCAATTGTTGATTAAGCTCAATCATCTGTTCTTGAGGATTAGGATCAGTGGCTACTGCCATGACTTCCTCTTTTGTAGAGAACTCATTGCTAGAGTATAAATGTTGATTTCTAGCAACAATGTCTATAAGCTCTTGAGCCTCTTCAATTGTCTTCCTCATGTGTATAGATCCACTAGCTGAGTGGTCTAAAGACATCTGAGCTTTTTCCGTAAGCCCATAGTAGAAGATGTCTAACTGCACCCACTCTGAAAACATTTCAGAGGGGCATTTTCTTAGCATACTTCTATACCTCTCCCAGGCATTATAAAGGGATTCATTATCCTCTTGTTTAAAGCCTTGGATGTCCAGCCTTAGCTGTGTCATCCTCTTTGGAGGGTAAAAGTGATTCAGGAATTTGTCTGATAACTGTTTCCATGTCTTTATGCTTGCTGTAGGTTGGTTATTCAACCACCTCTTAGCTTGATCTTTTACAGCAAATGGAAACAGTAATAGTCTGTAGACATCCTGATCCACCTCTTTATCACGTACTGTGTCAGCAATTTGTAAGAACTGTGCCAGAAACTCAGTAGGTTCTTCCTGTGGAAGACCGGAATACTGGCAATTTTGCTGCACTATGATAATGAGTTGAGGATTTAGCTCAAAGCTGCTTGCTTTGATGGGAGGTGTACAGATGCTACTCCCATATGCAGCTGTAATGGGGTTAGCATATGACCCCAGAGTCCTTCTGGACTGCTCAATTCCACTTAGGTCCATGATGGAGAAAGGGAATATGATATGAATTCACAAGCAAAGTATATTTTCTTTTTTTTTTAAGGTGACCGAAAAATAAAATAAAATAATTGGAAAATAAAATAAAATTTCGAAAATTAAAAGAAAATAAGATCAAAGCAAATTGAAAACTGGATCAATCAGTTAATTAAAAAGATTTTGAAATTAGCAATTAAAAAAAAAGATATGATTGAAAATTATTTTGAAAGAGATTTGATTTTTTTTTGAAAAGAGGAAAGAGAAAAACAACAAAATGACACCAAACTTAAAATTTTTAGAAAATCAAACACTAATTTTCGAAAATTTTTAAGGGAAAAACACAAACAGGACACCAAACTTAGAATTTTTAAGAATCAAAAAGGGACTAAGGACATGCAAATTCGAAAATTAGAAGAAAAATAAAAGCATGCAATTGACACCAAACTTAAAATATGAAACTAGACTCAACTAAAAGACTCTAAACTAACAAAAATAAAACAGTCCTAATCTAAGCAACAAGATAAGCCGTCAGTTGTCCAAACTCGAACAATCCCCGGCAACGGCGCCAAAAACTTAGTGCACGAAATTGCAATCACACTTTTGCAACCCCGCACAACTAACCAGCAAGTGCACTGGGTCGTCCAAGTAATACCTTACGTGAGTAAGGGTCGATCCCACGGAGATTGTCGGCTTGAAGCAAGCTATGGTTATCTTGTAAATCTTAGTCAGGATATCAATAATTATCAGGGTTGATTGTGAAAAGTAAAAGAACATGAAATAAGTACTTGTTTTGCAGTAATGGGGAACAGGTTGAGGTTTTGGA
This sequence comes from Arachis hypogaea, assembly GCF_003086295.3. Classification (NCBI taxonomy): domain Eukaryota; kingdom Viridiplantae; phylum Streptophyta; class Magnoliopsida; order Fabales; family Fabaceae; genus Arachis; species Arachis hypogaea. The sequence continues at coordinate 99,944,442 of NC_092038.1, forward strand.
GATGCTCCATCTTCTGAATCTCTGCTTTCCTACTGTCTTCTTCTTCAAGCACGCAAGACTCCTTCCATGGCAAGCTGTATGCAAGGGTTTCACTGTTGTCAGTGGCTACCTCCCATCCTCTCAGTGGAAATGTTCAACGCACCCTGTCACGGCACGGCTATCCATCTGTCGGTTCTCAATCAGGCCGGAATAGAATCCAATGATTCTTTTGCGTCTGTCACTAACGCCCCGCCCTCAGGAGTTTGAAGCTCATCACAGTCATTCAATCATTGAATCCTACTCAGAATACCATAGACAAGGTTTAGACCTTCCGGATTCTCTTGAATGCCGCCATCAGTCTAGCTTATACCACGAAGATTCTGATTAAGGAATCCAAGAGATATCTACTCAATCTAAGGTAGAACGGAGGTGGTTGTCAGGCACACGTTCATAGTTGAGAATGATAATGAGTGTCACAGATCATCACATTCATCAGGTTTAAGAACAAGTGATATCTTAGAATGGAATCAAGCATGATTGAATGAAAAACAGTAGTAATTGCATTAATCCATCAAGACACAGTAGAGCTCCTCACCCCCAACCATGGGGTTTAGAGACTCATGCCATAGAAGGTACACAAAGAAACGTGTAAAGTGTCATGAGGTGCAGATACAATGTCAAAAGATCCTATTAATAGTGAACTAGTAACCTAGGGTATACAGAAATGAGTAAATGACGTAAAAATCCACTTCTGGGTCCACTTAGTGTGTGCTTGGGCTGAGCATTGAAGCTGTCATGTGTAGAGGCTTTTTCTGGAGTTAAACGCCAGCTTTTATGCCAGTTTGGGCGTTTAACTCCAATTTTTATGCCAGTTCCAGCGTTAAACGCTGGGAATTCTGAAGCTGATTTGCAATACCGGTTTGGGCCATCAAATCTCGGGCAAAGTATGGACTATTATCCATTGCTGGAAAGCCCAGGATGTCTACTTTTCAACGCCGTTAAGAGCGCGCCAATTGGGCTTCTATAGCTCCAGAAAATCCACTTCGAGTGCAGGGAGGTCAGAATCCAACAGCATCTGCAGTCCTTTTCAGCCTCTGAATCAGATTTTTGCTCAAGACCCTCAATTTCAGTCAGAAAATACCTGAAATCACAGAAAAACACACAAACTCATAGTAAAGTCCAGAAAAGTGAATTTTAACTAAAAACTAATAAAAATATAATAAAAACTAATTAAAATATACTAAAAACATACTAAAAACAATGCCAAAAAGCGTATAAATTATCCGCTCATCACAACACCAAACTTAAATTGTTGCTTGTCCCCAAGCAACTGAAAATCAAAGTAGGATAAAAAGAAGAGAATATACTATAGACTCCAAAATATCAAGGAAACTCAGCTCCAATTAGATGAGCGGGACTAGTAGCTTTTTGCTTCCGAACAGTTTTGGCATCTCACTTTATCCTTTGAAGTTCAGAATGATTGGCATCTATAGGAACTCAAAACTCAGATAGTGTTATTGATTCTCCTAGTTAAGTATAATGATTCTTGAACATAGCTAGTGTATGAGTCTTGGCTGTGGCCCAAAGCACTCTGTCTTCCAGTATTACCACCGGATACATACATGCCACAGACACTTACTTGGGTGAACCTTTTCAGATTATGACCCAGCTTTGCTAGAGTCCCCAATTAGAGGTGTCCAGGGTTCTTAAGCACACTCTTTTTGCCTTGGATCACAACTTTATTTCTTTCTTTCTTTTTCTTTCTATTTCTTCTCTTTTTATTTTTTTTTTTCGTTTTTTTTTTTTGAATCACTGCTTTTTCTTGCTTCAAGAATCAATTTGATGATTTTTCAGATCCTCAATAACAGTTCTCTTTTTCCTCATTCTTTCAAGAGCCAACAATTTTAACATTCTCAAAACAACAAATTCAAAAGACATATGCACTGTTCAAGCATTCATTCGGAAAACAAAAAGTATTGTCACCACATCAAACTAATTTAACTAGTTTCAAAGATAAATTCGAAATCCTGTATTTCTTGTTCTTTTGTGATTAAAGCATTTTTCATTTAAGAGAGGTGATGGATTCATAGGACATTCATAACTTTAAGACATGAATTTTAAATTTTATTAATTATGAATTAAGAACAAGACTCAAAAATTGATATAAGATGAGATTAGAAAAAATAGAAAACAAAAATTTAAATAGGCTCCTAATGATAGAGGTTTTCACAGAGTTAGGACTCAACAACCTTGATTTTGAGAAGTGGATGCTCCCTCAAATTGAGGGGAGAATTTTTGGCGTTTCAGTTCTTGAAGTTCACGCCCCTGCTTCTCTTGTTCCTTCAGCAATTTGCAGAGCATGCAGTTCTGATTCTGCTGTTCTTCCTTAAGTTGCTCCATAGTTTCTTGCAACTTGGTGATAGATGCTTCTAGGCTGGCCCAGTAGCCAATTTCAGGAAATTCAGGGAGGAACTCCTACGCCCTCCTTTTGATAGAGTTGTCTTGCATTTGTCCTTCCATTGACTTCTTGGTGATTGGATATTCAATGGGTATGAATTCATCTACTCCCATCTTTACCCCAGCCTCTTTACAGAGCAAGGAGATCAAGCTTGGGTAAGCCAGTTTGGCTTCAGTGGAATTCTTATTTGCAATTGTGTAGATCTCACAAGCAATCAGATGATGAACCTCCACTTCTTTTCCAAGCATAATGCAATGAATCATTACTGCTCTCTTGATAGTGACCTCAGAACGGTTGCTAGTGGGCAATATGGAACGCCCAATAAAGTCTAGCCAACCTCTTGCAATTGGTTTGAGGTCTCCTCTCTTGAGTTGGTTTGGGACACCCTTTGAATTGGTTATCCACTTAGTTCCAGGGAGGCATATGTCCTCTAGAACTTGATCCAACCCTTTATCTGCTCTCACCATTCTCCTATTAAAAGATTCAGGATCATCTTGCAGTTGAGGCAATTTGAAGATTTCTCTTATTTTGTCCAGATGGAAGTAGATAACTTTCCCTCTGACCATGGTTCTGTAAGTATGGAAAGCAGTTCCAGTCATTCTCTGCTTATCTGTCAGCCACAGATTTGAGTAGAATTCCTGAACCATATTTCTTCCAACCTTTATCTCAAGGTTGGTTAGAACTTCCCATCCTCTGTTTCGAATTTGCTCTTGATTCCCCGGATATTCATCTTCCTTCAGATCAAATTTAACTTCCGGGATCACTGACCTCAGACCCATTATTTTGTGATAATGGTCTTCATGTTCTTTGGTTAAGAACTTCTCTTGACTCCAAAGATTCTTTGGATTATTCTCTTTCTTTCCTCTTAAATTGGTTTGTTTTCCTTTAGGAGCCATGATCTTAATGAATCTTGGCTTAGTGATCACGGAAAAGCACACCAAACTTAGAGGTTTGCTTGTCCTCAAGCAAAAGAAAGGAAAGAAGGGAGAGAGCAGAAGAGCAAATTCGAATGGTGTGGGGGAATGAGGAGGCCGAACGTATTTTTATAAGGGGGGAGGAGATTTCGAAAAAATTGGAAGGAGATTTGAGAAGATATGGAGAGAATTTGAGAGAAGGGTGAGTTTTTGAACAAGATTTGGGATTGATTTGAGAGAGATTTGAAGAATGATTTTGATTTTTGAAGATTTGAAGGTGAATCATGAAAGGTTGAAATGTGTTTATGTAGAAAAGTATGGGTCAAAAAAGGAAAGTTTGAAAAAATTTGATCGGAAAGCAAAATCTTGGTCCCCCACCTTTCTGGCGTTAAACGCCCAGAATGGCATCCATTCTGACGTTTAACGCCCATTTGCTAGCCATTGTGGGCGTTTAACGCCCAGCCAGATGCCCTGGCTGGCGTTAAACGCCAGAATCCCCTTTGTCACTAGGCGTTTTGCTAAACGCCCAGGATGCTGCACACCTGGCGTTAAACGCCCAGAATGGTGCCCATTCTGGCGTTTAACGCCCAAAGTACCCCTTACTGGCATTTTTTGGCCAGTAAGGTCTTTTTCTCTACTTTTTGCACCGAATCCTTCTGTAACTCTGTGAATTCCTTCATTTTTGATACTTGCCCTTGTAGAAACAAAACATATAACCTGCTAATGACTGGGTTGCCTCCCAGCAAGCGCTTCTTTACTGTCTTTAGCTGGACCTTCACTGAGAATCACTCAAGTCTCAGTTTTGAGCATTCTTGCTCAAAATTGTTTTCAAGATAATGCTTGATTCTCTGTCCATTAACAATGAACTTTTTGTCAGAGTCAGCATCCTGGAGCTCAACATATCCATATGGTGATACTCCTGTAATCACATACGGACCCCTCCAACGAGATTTAAGCTTTCCTGGGAACAATCTGAGCCTAGAGTTGAATAGCAGAACTTTTTGTCCTGGCTCAAAGACTCTGGATGACAACTTCTTGTCATGCCACTTCTTTGCCTTTTCCTTATAAATTTTTGCATTTTCAAAGGCATTGAGTCTGAACTCCTCTAGCTCATTTAGTTGGAGCAATCTTTTTTCACCAGCTAATTGAGCATCCATGTTTAGGAACCTGGTTGCCCAGTAGGCTTTATGTTCCAGTTCCACGGGCAGATGACAGGCCTTCCCATACACCAGTTGGTATGGAGAGGTTCCTATAGGAGTCTTGAATGCTGTTCTGTATGCCCACAGAGCATCATACAAACTCTTTGCCCAATCCTTTCTTCGAGCTATCACAGTCCGTTCTAGGATTTTTTTTAGCTCTCTGTTAGAGACTTCAGCTTGCCCATTTGTCTGTGGATGATACGGAGTTGCCACTTTGTGGTTAATTCCATATCTGACCATAGCAGAGTATAGCTGTTTATTGCAGAAATGAGTGCCCCCGTCACTGATTAGTACTCTGGGAACACCAAACCTGCTGAAGATGTGTTTCTGGAGGAATTTCAGCACGGTCTTGGTATCATTAGTGGGTGTAGCAATTGCTTCTACCCACTTAGATACATAGTCCACTGCCACCAGAATGTAAGTGTTTGAGTATGATGGTGGGAATGGACCCATGAAGTCAATTCCCCAAACATCAAACAATTCAATCTCTAATATTCCTTGTTGAGGCATGGCATATCCGTGAGGCAAGTTACCAGCTCTTTGGCAACTGTCACAGTTACGCACAAACTCTCGGGCATCTTTATAGAGAGTAGGCCAGTAGAAGCCACATTGGAGGACTTTAGTGGCTGTTCGCTCACTTCCAAAATGTCCTCCATACTGTGATCCATGGCAGTGCCATAGGATCCTTTGTGCTTCTTCTCTGGGTACACATCTGCAGATCATTCCGTCTGCACATCTCTTAAAGAGATATGGCTCATCCCATAGGTAGTACTTGGCATCTGAAATTAATTTCTTTCTTTGCACTCTGTTGTACTCCTGGGTATGAACCTCACAGCTTTATAATTTGCAATATCTGCAAACCATGGAGCTTCCTGAATGGCAAAGATTTGCTCATCTGGGAAAGTCTCAGAGATCTCAGTAGAAGGGAGGGACGCCCCAGCTACTGGTTCTATTCGGGACAGATGATCAGCTACTTGGTTCTCTATCCCTTTTCTGTCTCTTATTTCTATATCAAACTCTTGTAGAAGCAACACCCATCTTATAAGCCTGGGTTTTGAATCCTGCTTTGTGAGTAAGTATTTAAGAGCAGCATGGTCAGTGTACACAATCACTTTGGATCCCACTAGATAGGATCTAAACTTGTCAATGGCATAGACCACTGCAAGTAACTCTTTTTCTGTGGTTGTGTAATTCTTCTGTGCATCATTTAGAACACGGTTGGCATAATAAATGACGTGCAGAAGCTTGTTATGCCTCTGTCCCAACACTGCACCAATGGCATGGTCACTGGCATCACACATTAGTTCAAATGGCAATGTCCAGTCTGGTGCAGAGATGACTGGTGCTGTGACCAGCTTGGCTTTCAGGGTCTCAAATGCCTGCAGACACTGTGTATCAAACACAAATGGTGTGTCAGCAGCTAGCAGGTTGCTCAAAGGTTTTGCAATTTTTGAAAAATCCTTTATAAACCTTCTATAGAATCCTGCATGCCCCAGAAAGCTTCTGATTGCCTTTACATTGGCAGGTGGTGGTAATTTTTCAATTACCTCTACCTTTGCCTTATCCACCTCTATTCCCCTGCTTGAAATTTTGTGCCCAAGGACAATTCCCTCAGTCACCATAAAGTGACATTTCTCCCAGTTTAAAACCAGGTTAGTCTCTTGGCACCTTTTCAGGACAAGTGCTAGGTGGTCAAGACAGGAGTTGAATGAGTCTCCATATACTGAGAAGTCATCCATGAAGACTTCCAGGAATTTCTCCACCATGTTAGAGAAGATGGACAACATGCATCTCTGAAAGGTTGCAGGAGCATTACACAGACCAAAAGGCATCCTCCTGTAGGCAAACACGCCAGAAGGGCAAGTAAATGCTGTTTTTTCTTGGTCCTGAGGATCTGCTGCAATTTGGTTGTAACCTGAATAGCCATCCAAAAAGCAGTAATAATCATGACCAGCTAGTCTTTCTAGCATTTGGTCTATGAATGGTAAAGGAAAATGATCCTTTCTGGTGGCTATATTGAGCCTTCTGTAGTCAATACACATACGCCACCCTGTGACTGTTCTTGTAGGAACCAGTTCATTTTTTTCATTATGAACCACTGTCATGCCTCCCTTTTTGGGGACAACTTGTACAGGGCTCACCCAGGGGCTATCAGAAATAGGATAAATAATCCCAGCCTCTAGTAATTTAGTGACCTCTTTCTGCACCACCTCCTTCATGGCTGGATTTAGCCTCCTCTGTGGTTGGACCACTGGTTTGGCATTATCCTCCAACAGGATTTTGTGCATGCATCTAGCTGGGCTAATGCCCTTAAGATCACTTATGGACCACCCAAGAGCTGTCTTGTGTGTCCTTAGCACTTGAATCAGTGCTTCCTCTTCCTGTGGATTTAAAGCAGAGCTTATAATCACTGGAAAAGTGTCACCCTCTCCCAGAAATGCATACTTCAGGGATGGTGGTAGTGGTTTGAGTTCAGGTTTGGGAGGCTTATCCTCCTCCTGAGGAATTTTCGAAAATTCCTTTGTTTCCTCTGGTTCTTCTTAATCAGGCTGAGCATCCTTGAAAATGTCCTCAAGCTCTGATTCTAGACTTTCGGTCATATTGATCTCTTCCACTAGAGAGTCAATAATGTCAGCGCCCATGCAGTCATTTGGTGTGTCTGGATGCTGCATAGCCTTTACAGCATTCAACTTGAACTCATCCTCATTGACTCTCAGGGTTACTTTCCCTTTTTGTACATCAATGAGGGTTCGTCCAGTTGCTAGGAAAGGTCTTCCTAGAATGAGAGTTGCACTCTTGTGCTCCTCCATTTCCAGCACCACAAAGTCAGTTGGAAAGGTGAATGGCCCAACCTTGACAATCATGTCCTCTATTATGCCTGATGGATATTTAATGGAGCCATCAGCAAGTTGGAGGCATATCCGGGTTGGTTTGACTTCTTCAGTCAACCCAAGCTTTCTGATAGTGGATGCAGGTATTAGATTGATACTTGCTCCAAGATCACACAGGGCTGTCTTGGTGCAAGCTCCTTCTAATGTGCATGGTATCATAAAGCTTCCTGGATCTTGAAGCTTTTCTGGTAAGCTTTTTAGAATGACTGCACTGCATTCTTCAGTGAGGAATACTTTTTCAGTTTCTCTCCAATCTTTCTTATGACTTAAGATCTCTTTCATGAACTTAGCATAAGAAGGTATTTGCTCAAATGCCTCTGCAAACGGAATCTTTATTTCAAGAGTCCTTAGATAGTCTGCAAAGCGGACAAATTGCTTATCCTGTTCCGCTTGGCGGAGTTTCTGAGGATAAGGCATCTTGGCTTTATATTCTTCAACCTTAGTTGCTGCAGGTTTATTCCTTACAGAAGTGGTTGAAGAAGCCTTTTTAGAGAGATTACTGTCAGCACTCTCAGGTGTCTGATCCTCCCTTAGCGTCTGAACGCCAGGATTGGGTGAAGATTGGGCGTTTAACGCCAACTTCTCTCCCTTCTCTGGCGTTTGAACGCCAGAATTGGGCAGGGAATAGGCGTTTAACGCCAGCTCTCCTCCCTTTTCTGGCGTTTGAACGCCAAAAGTGCTCCTCTCTGGGCTCTTACTGTCCTCAGAGGGATTTTTAACAGTGGTTTGGTTATCCTCTGTCAATTGTTCCTTGTTTGTCTTTTTGCTACTTTGAGCAGTGTTATTCAATGTCTTCCCACTCCTCAGTTGAACTGCTTGGCATTCCTCTGTTATCTATTTAGATATCTGCTGTTTTGCCTGATTCAATTGCAGTTCTATGTTCTTGTTAGCAATTTTAGTCTCTTGGAGCATCTCTTTAAATTCTGCTAATTGTTTTGTCATCAGGTGCAATTGTTGATTAAGCTCAATCATCTGTTCTTGAGGATTAGGATCAGTGGCCACTGCCATGACTTCCTCTTTTGTAGAGAACTCATTGCTAGAGTATAAATGTTGATTTCTAGCAACAGTGTCTATAAGCTCTTGAGCCTCTTCAATTGTCTTCCTCATGTGTATAGATCCACCAGCTGAGTGGTCTAAAGACATCTGAGCTTTTTCTGTAAGCCCATAGTAGAAGATGTCTAACTGCACCCACTCTGAAAACATTTCAGAGGGGCATTTTCTTAGCATACTTCTATACCTCTCCCAGGCATTATAAAGGGATTCATTATCCTCTTGTTTAAAGCCTTGGATGTCCAGCCTTAGCTGTGTCATCCTCTTTGGAGGGTAAAAGTGATTCAGGAATTTGTCTGATAACTGTTTCCATGTCTTTATGCTTGCTGTAGGTTGGTTATTCAACCACCTCTTAGCTTGATCTTTTACAGCAAATGGAAACAGTAATAGTCTGTAGACATCCTGATCCACCTCTTTATCACGTACTGTGTCAGCAATTTGTAAGAACTGTGCCAGAAATTCAGTAGGTTCTTCCTGTGGAAGACCGGAATACTGGCAATTTTGCTGCACTATGATAATGAGTTGAGGATTTAGCTCAAAGCTGCTTGCTTTGATGGGAGGTGTACAGATGCTACTCCCATATGCAGCTGTAATGGGGTTAGCATATGACCCCAGAGTCCTTCTGGACTACTCAATTCCACTTAGGTCCATGATGGAGAAAGGGAATATGATATGAATTCACAAGCAAAGTATATTTTCTTTTTTTTTTAAGGTGACCGAAAAATAAAATAAAATAATTGGAAAATAAAATAAAATTTCAAAAATTAAAAGAAAATAAGATCAAAGCAAATTGAAAACTGGATCAATCAGTTAATTAAAAAGATTTTAAAATTAGCAATTAAAAAAAAAAGATATGATTGAAAATTATTTTGAAAGAGATTTGATTTTTTTTTTTTTGAAAAGAGGAAAGAGAAAAACAACAAAATGACACCAAACTTAAAATTTTTAGAAAATCAAACACTAATTTTCGAAAATTTTTAAGGGAAAAACACAAACAGGACACCAAACTTAGAATTTTTAAGGATCAAAAAGGGACTAAGGACATGCAAATTCGAAAATTAGAAGAAAAATAAAAGCATGCAATTGACACCAAACTTAAAATATGAAACTAGACTCAACTAAAAGACTCTAAACTAACAAAAATAAAACAGTCCTAATCTAAGCAACAAGATAAGCCGTCAGTTGTCCAAACTCGAACAATCCCCGGCAACGGCGCCAAAAACTTGGTGCACGAAATTGCAATCACACTTTTGCAACCCCGCACAACTAACCAGCAAGTGCACTGGGTCGTCCAAGTAATACCTTACGTGAGTAAGGGTCGATCCCACGGAGATTGTCAGCTTGAAGCAAGCTATGGTTATCTTGTAAATCTTAGTCAGGATATCAATAATTATCAGGGTTGATTGTGAAAATTAAAAGAACATGAAATAAGTACTTGTTTTGCAGTAATGGGGAACAGGTTGAGGTTTTGGAGATGCTCCATCTTCTGAATCTCTGCTTTCCTACTGTCTTCTTCTTCAAGCACGCAAGACTCCTTCCATGGCAAGCTGTATGCAAGGGTTTCACCGTTGTCAGTGGCTACCTCCCATCCTCTCAGTGGAAATGTTCAACGCACCCTGTCACGGCACGGCTATCCATCTGTCGGTTCTCAATCAGGCCGGAATAGAATCCAATGATTCTTTTGCGTCTGTCACTAACGCCCCGCCCTCAGGAGTTTGAAGCTCGTCACAGTCATTCAATCATTGAATCCTGCTCAGAATACCACAGACAAGGTTTAGACCTTCCGGATTCTCTTGAATGCCGCCATCAGTTCTAGCTTATACCACGAAGATTCTGATTAAGGAATCCAAGAGATATCTACTCAATCTAAGGTAGAACGGAGGTGGTTGTCAGGCACACGTTCATAGTTGAGAATGATAATGAGTGTCACAGATCATCACATTCGTCAGGTTTAAGAACAAGTGATATCTTAGAATGGAATCAAGCATGATTGAATGAAAAACAGTAGTAATTGCATTAATCCATCAAGACACAGTAGAGCTCCTCACCCCCAACCATGGGGTTTAGAGACTCATGCCGTAGAAGGTACACAAAGAAACGTGTAAAGTGTCATGAGGTGCAGATACAATGTCAAAAGATCCTATTAATAGTGAACTAGTAACCTAAGGTATACAGAAATGAGTAAATGACGTAAAAATCCACTTCTGGGTCCACTTAGTGTGTGCTTGGGCTGAGCATTGAAGCTTTCATGTGTAGAGGCTTTTTCTGGAGTTAAACGCCAGCTTTTATGCCAATTTGGGCGTTTAACTCCAATTTTTATGCCAGTTCCAGCGTTAAACGCTGGGAATTCTGAAGCTGATTTGCAATGCCGGTTTGGGCCATCAAATCTCGGGCAAAGTATAGACTATTATACATTGCTGGAAAGCCCAGGATGTCTACTTTCCAACACCATTGAGAGCGCGCCAATTGGGCTTCTGTAGCTCCAGAAAATCCACTTCGAGTGCAGGGAGGTCAGAATCCAACAGCATCTGCAGTCCTTTTCAGCCTCTGAATCAGATTTTTGCTCAGGACCCTCAATTTCATTTAGAAAATACCTAAAATCACAGAAAAACACACAAACTCATAGTAAATTCCAGAAAAGTGAATTTTAACTAAAAACTAATAAAAATATAATAAAAACTAATTAAAATATACTAAAAACATACTAAAAACAATGCCAAAAAGCGTATAAATTATCCGCTCATCAACCGCGTAAGAGGCTTGCCGCTATACCCTCAAATTTGGTCAGAATTAGTCAAGTCAACACAAACAACTCACATTCTGGGGCAGATGAACTTAAGCGGGGTGATGTGACGGTGAACACAATAGAGGAAGCACTAAACTCAACACAGGTCATACCATCACCTATTTAAATCCACGTTACATGATATGGCATTTACATAAACCCTCATGTATTTGCAGGAAGGCGCTTTGTGGATTGCTGGAACAATTGTGGCAATCAATTCTGGCAAGGATGATTGGTTTTACAAATCATGTAGAAAGTGTCCGAAGAAGGTTGAAACACCAATTGGAAATAGATACGAGTGTGGAAAGTGTGGCCACACTCACGGAAGTGCATCGTTAAGGTTTGTGTTCAGATTTACAATATGTTTTCGATGGACTATGTTATTGCAATTTACTAAGTTGTGCAATTTATCTAATAGGTTTAAGGTTGAGGTGATGGCCTATGATGGCACTGGTAGCATAACACTGCTTCTATGGGATCGAGAAACGGTTCAACTATGTGGTAGACAAGCAGAACAGATCAAGGATGAGGAGGTTCATAGTAAATTATAACAAGTATTATGTCATGTACTTTATATAAATGTCAATGAAATAAACTATAACTTTAGACTTTTGTGATTTAATTTCAGGAACTTTATGCTGAAGGATACCCTGCAGCTCTTGAGAGCCTGTTAGAAAGAAAACTTCTTTTTAAGGTGAATGTCAAATCCTCCAACATCAAGCTCTATGACCAGGTGTATACAGTGATGAAGGTCTGCGAGGATGATACAATTTTTGAAATGCATCTCCCAAATAAAACGTTCTCCACTGTAACTGTATGTGCTAAAAGTTTGTAGGTTCCTTGATTATATTGAGACTTTGAGCAGTTTATTTGGCTATAATATCTAAGTAGGAATATCTCCAATATGGTTGTAGGATACCGGGTGCAGTAACTCGGTGGATTTGTCAGCAGCTATGGTTGATATCAACAATCTTAGTGATTCTCAATATTCTGTGGTAACTTTTGTGCTATATACTTTATAGAACTGGTTATTTTGTGTTAAATCTGTAGGAAATTGACAGTTTTTTTTTCATGGGACAGGATGTTGTGGAGGATAGTGTTACAAGCCTCAAGTACAAAACTCCAGCCAAAACAGCTACCATAGTTTTAAAGCAACAAATTCCCATCAACATTGAGAATGAAGAAGAACTGGGGTTTTCAACCAACAAACTTACCCGAAATCGTGGAAAAAGACAGAAGATGCAAGTTCATGATAGCAATGAATGAGCTTTATGAAATACTTATTTCAGAGATATCTATAAACTGTTTTTTGCTTAGCTATTATTGTCTTCATGTTTTGATAATGTTCTTATTAGGGTTATTTATATGTAACTAAAATTAGTAATGAGGATTTACAGTCTTAACATTAGAGATATTGATTAAGATGGATTCTATATGTTTTAATAGTATTGAATGACAACTCAGGCACTGGATTTTTCTTCACGTGGCATTAATAGTGATTTCATATATTTGTGTTGTGTTAAGTTACATAATAAAATGACTAGCTAAGTAATAGAAAAAAAAAGTCTTATTATATGAATAATAATGGATACTTTATACAATAGCAATGGCTATCGCTAAGTCATGCTAGAATCAGACACTATTTTCCATAGGGAAAGGGTCAATACTTGATTAAAGCTAAAGTTTTAATTGAATCATAAACCTCTTTAAGTACATTATCAAACAAGTTTCATTAATAGTCAATGCCAATCATTCTAAATTTGACAAACCAACAAGCTAGATAACAATAACTATCCACATATGAGTATTAAACATTACACATAATTGATGTGATCATAGTTTCGTAGTTGCCAAAGAACCATTAAGCAAAGAAGTAGGGAGAATTTGATAGGTATCTAATTATAAGAGAGTGTGTACATATATGCAGAGGTATTAGTGCTAAACTAATCAATTTAGCATTAGCCTATCTTGCAAATTTTGTAAAATATAATCATGATATATGTAACTAATAAAGTGGCATTACAAACACTGTTGCATTTTTTATAAGTGTATACTTATAAGAGAGTGTGACACTTTTATGCAAAGGTGAGAATTTGAGAATCAACTTATCATTTTAATATCTTATGATTGATGTCATTAATGTAAATATATGACAAAGCCAATTAGTCCATGTTATTGAAGTATTGTAATCAAATAGACGTGAGACATTTTTATATTCACATGAATGCAAAATCAGCAAGTATGCTGGATTTAAACAGATGTAGTGCTAACAATTTTAGCTAAGTTTACAAACCAGAATCTCGATCCTTAATGTAGTGCCAGTTCTAGGTTCAGACTACTAATGCCCACAAAGACCAAAGGAAAAATGTGTCATATACGTCATTTACACATCTAACTATATTAAATTATGTGGAAAGGTCAACTTACATAGGGAGTGAGAAATTATAATTGATGAGATGGATAAAAAAGTTACTTTTTCCATAAAAGTGTTCTATACCAAGCTGTTAAAACCTTATCAGAACTATATAAAGCAGATAAATTGCATCACAAGATCTTTAACATATCTACATTGAGTTGTGTGGAACAAGTTTCCAAGAGGTTTTTAAATGTGACTTTATTTTGGAAACGATGAAGAAATATGTGAACTATTCGGTGAAGTTTATTCATAGTGAAGGAAGAAACAAAATCTTTATCCACACCATAAAATTAAAACAAGTAAACCTTTATTGTCTTTCTTGAAGAAGGGGATAATGTAAGCCAAATTCATGCAAAGTCATAGTGTGAAACACGATGTACAATTTGATCAAAGAAAAACAAAACATGGTGTGAAACACGATGTGTATTACGATGTGCAACTGTAAAGGACTTCATTAGGGTTACAATGTGCAACCTTTGTTCTACATATTTTGGAAAAGCGATAAATTTTAGATTTAGGGTTAACCAGCAAAAACGCTATCAAATTCTTCAAAGGTTGAAAAAAATGTACCCAAATTTTATTATGGACAAAAATGTCTTTTAATAATTTAAAAATACAATAACAATACCAACAGTAAATATATATTTTTAAAATATGTCTTTGAGATTGAATTTTGATGTAGATTTTCACCAGCATAATTAAAAAAATGAGATATTATTATTCTTAAGATTTGGTAATTTCTTTCTAATTATATAATTTTATGTGATTTATTAAAAGAATTATTAGTTGTTAACCAAAAAATTATAAAAAAATATATACTCAACGAAAAATCACCAATTTTTATGTATAATAATATCTTATTTTTATAATTACGCTTAAAAAAATTATATCAAATTCAATCTCCAAGGTATTTTTTTAAAATATACATTTACTGTTGGGTATTGTTATTGCGTTTTTAAATTATTTGAACGCATTTTTATCGATAGTATAATTTGAGTATATTTTTGTCAACATTTAAATCATTTGGAGGCATTTTTGGTGGTTAACCCTTACATTTATATCAAAATTCACATCAAATATAATTCCCAAAAGAATATTCATTTAAACAATACAAAAATATCATGTAATAATATAAAATACTAAGTAATATATATTAAAATTCACAATAAATATAACCATCTATTTTGTTAACATATCAGAGCATATACATTTAAATCATATAAAAATATTAGTTGATTTTTTTATTCTATATCCATACTGATATATTATTAGGCATTCACGTAATTATTATATTATTTTGTAAAGAAATAAAAAATATGAATTTAAATATTAGTAATAATATAATAATAATAAATATAATATTAATCAAGACCACCAATATGTTAACTTTTAACGAGAAAATTTTTAGACGAGTCTTCCGAATGGTATTTATACGCTTTTTATGAGTTTTGTATGATGAAAACTGCAATGTAATTATTTAAAATAAGACCATCAACCCCTTCATAAGGTATTATATATTTTATAGTCTATCTAATCATTATTCAACTATTTAAATAAAAAAATAAGCTTGATATTTAATAACATTGTTACTGGCAACAACCACTATCAAATTTGTTAGTTAAACAGATACATATGTACATAGATAGAAATACACAATTCTTTGTATTTTTAAAGAGTGTTAACTAAATTAAAAACGTTATATATTATGAGCCCAAAGAGTTTTTTTTTTACAAGTTAATATTATAGTTTAGTAGAAAAAATAATCACCAATATAAGCTTAAACTGAAAAAATTTTCTAACTGAATGGTATCATAATATTATATAATTTTTGGCAGAACTTATTTATTTATATATATATATATATATATATATATATATATATATATATATATATATATATATATATATATATCTAAAATTTTGTTATTTGGTGATACTAAATTTTATAATTTTCTTTCACACATGAGTTAATTAAATCGTTTCATTATTTTAACTTGGGGTCAAATCTAATTTTTTTATGGGGGTATATATATGCACACATTTACTGTCTAACATTTTTTAAGAATGATAGTATGGGCACTTGATCCCACAAAAATTCACATAGATGCATAATTAATTTTAATATATCTTTAAATTGTATCCCAAGTAAAGGTTGTTTCTTAAAAAAAGTGATAATACCATGAATGGTTAACTGATTTAGACCACTTATCTGTAAATTCGAAAGTGGACAACAGTTGGATTCAATTATATTTATATGTGGTAGCAGGTAAAGCAAAATCTCTATCACACATATAGGAGAAAATATGCATACAATGATAAAAATGTCACCCGTCTACAACTATCAAAGGACATGATTAAAGCTGCCTTAATGTTTTAGTGAAAATGCAGGACTTTGTTCAAAGTCGGTTTCTTTGGGAAACGATTAAAGAAAGCCTGGACTATCCTGAGAGTTTAAATGATGGTTAAGGTAATAGTAGATAGGGTGGCTCATTTTGACACACATCAAGAGCCTCACCATTTTAAATCAACGCTGATCAGATACGCTGCACTTAAATCTGAGGTATCAAGTTGACACATCATAAGATATTTCAAAGTGACTAAAGCTCAAAATGGTGAAGTAGGATTGAAATGAAGCATTTTTTTTCTGAAAGATTTCAATTAAATAAACGAGTTGAATGCAGTGAGTTGGCATAGTCTGAATTAGACAAAATGGCACACCTTCTTATAATATAACATGATAAATAAAGATGAATACTTCATCGTAAATCTGTCAAATTTAAGCAATTATCTGTATATTTATCCCCATCTTTGTTTACATGGGGTTCTGTTCAAACAAGACTGCTATTATCTTTTTTGAAAAAAGACTTTGTCCAAGCCAAAATTATGCAAACTAATGATGTGAAACACAATTAGTGCATTGACCCAGTAAAACCATAAGGACCATCGAAAAAAATGCAATGTTGATATGTTCCCAGGATTTGCATTAATTCACTAACAAAGAGAAGGCAAAAATGCATTTTATCGGGAATATAGCAGCAGGCAATATTTAAATAAATATAAAAAAAACTCAACATAAAGTAGGACATTCCAACATAAGATAATGTAGCACCTTATGAATCATACCTGTTGAGGTATGTAGTCAAATAAGTTGTCATTTCTATTTGTGCAACTGTAAAAGAATAAAGAGGTGTGTGATCTCTATTTTTGTATTTAGATACTTTTAAGAGATAAATATAAATTGTGGATCATGATTAACAAGGCATACAATACAGTCGGGCTTTCAGTTACATGAGAAGACTTAACATTATAAAACATATTCCACTAAAAAATTATTTCTCATACCAAGTTATAAAACCAGTAATGGTGAACCTTATCTAGCAAATGCCAATAATATCCAATGGTCATTCAATTATGATGCAATAACATATAATACACAATGGGTATGACACATACATAGGCTAATGACACATAGAATGAAAAACAGGTCACCAATCTATTGAAAGAACTTGATTAAAGATTTCGTGATTGATTAACCAAATATAAGACTCATTGGAGAACTTATTCACAATCATAGGTTCTAAGGTGCTGCTTCCAATACACCCTTAGCAGTTTCTAATAGAAGGAGTTTAGGTGCCAAAAGAGTGCCCAAGAGAGAAGACTTATAGTTAAATACTTTAATTAGCTAATGTCCCTAATATCCAATGGTCATTAAATTATGATGCAGTAACATGTAATGCAAAATGATTATCACACATGCATAGGGTAACGACACATATAGAGAATGATAAAAATCTCATCAATATAAAGAACTTTTTTAAAGTTTTCTTGATGGATTAATTAAATGCAAGACTCATGGCACAAGTCATACACAAAATTAGGTACTACTCTGTTGCTTTCAATACATCCTTAGCAGTTTCTAAAAGAAGTATATGAGGTACCCCAAATAGTGCACAAATGACAAAAAGTGTAGATAAATACTTTTACCCATTAATGTTACTAATATCCAATGGTCATTAGATTTGCATGGATGATAAAGCAATTGGCCTGTGTTTATTAAGGTAATCACAAAGCAATGTCTATTCATGCATAGAGTCAATATAATCTTATTTAAATATTTAATATAAATATCTTATTTTGCAGTTTGTTGTCTTACCCATTGCATGACACCTTCTAGATGTCAATATAAGCTATTGATATTCTCATTCAAAACATATATATGTCATGAGTTGTGAGAAAGGTTACAAGAACCATAATTTCTACTCAAAAACACTAAGAGCCATTAGCGGCTCCGTAATAAACTGTATATCTAGAATGAGTGACACTCCACCCAATATGAAAAAACTTCCACACCTTAGTGAGGATCTTATCTGGAAGATCATGGTGAAGGCAGATCCTAAGACAGTTGGACAGTGCAGAACGCTAAGCAAGGGTTGGAATTTCAGGCTGTGTACTAATTTGTTCGTGAAGGCAAACTATAAGGAAAACAAAGATCGAAGCAAGAGTGTGATCGTAGGCATTGGCTATCCCCCAGGTGATTACAACTCGATTTGGTTCGTTCGAGCGTATCTTCATTCGGGTCGCCAGGTTCAGTTCAATGTCCCAATGGATGCTAACCAATATGGCTTCTATTCAGTCATTGGGTCTGAGAACGGAATCATATGCATAAAGATCTCATTGGGTGGCCTTAATTCTCGGCTTCTTATATGGAATCCATTATCGGATAAGAGGCGGTACGTAACCGATGAAGCAAGCAAGCATTCCGCTCCTGCCGTTTCTCTATATGCGTTTGGTTTTTTGGAGGATGAAATCGAGTACCGTATTGTGCATGTCTACAAGCGTGCATTTAGACAAAGAAATATGTCATGGTCTCTTTACACTTCATTTGAACGAGAATGGACTCATTCCGGTATGTTTAAGAGTGATGTCCAGAAACTTAGGCCCAAATATATAGTGCACAATGGGATAGTCTATTGGATTAGGTGGCAGGGAGCTAATTTCTTTGAGCCAGCATCCATAGTCACGTTCAACCTCCGCATCCAGATGTTCCATGAGGCAAAGATCCCCCCAGACGTGCCATCTGATTACAACTCACTAACTTACTTCAACGATGGTGTCGGGTATATTTCATACCGTAATCTTGCATTCAGCAGGCAAGTCCTGGTCTGGCAAATGAAAAGAAATGGTGATCACAGCATCCATTGGGAGAGGATGATTAGAGTTTCTGGTCTTGGAATCCCATACACTCCTTCATTGTTCTTAGGCAATGACATAATAACAGTCATGGAGTGCAGAGACGGGTCAGAAAGTGCAAATGATGCCGTGCGAACAGACTTCCTGATTTCGAGGCTAAAATATATGGAATCAAGAAGGGAGCATTTGGTTCAACGCACATGGCAGGAACATGTTAACGTGAAGACAATTACAATGCATTCAGATGGGCTATACATGGTTTAGAGTTCTATGATCAATTTAGATGATCTTCCTGAGTTTTAAATGCAATTTATTTTGTTTAGTTTGCTTATTTAGACAATAGGGTAGAATATATGTAATTAGATCCCTTGTGTTTCAATATAACCATCTATTGGGTTCGTTTTGATTTTGAAAGAGTTATCAATGTTAGTTTGTTAATCAATGTTATGCACTCTTCTAAATTTTGTAACAACTTAAAGGTTTAGGGTTTACAGGTTTCTTTATCATTTTATTTTTGATATTAAAGTAGTAGTATTGGTTGTAGCAGGTAATATATATGGTTAACTTCCTATATATATCTATTTGTATATACTTAATTTTTACATATTTATCTGTAAATTTATTAAGAAACGCCACCTTAATTTAATATCCCTAATACTAAGTTGACAATGGTTATCTATTATCAATAATAAATACATTACCTAGATCTAACTAAACAGAATTGATTGATTACACTAATATCATTTTAACATAAAAAGTATATTCGGCTCATAAACAAGTTATCATATACTGGACTTTATAAATTTTGTATATGACATATTCACACCCAAGGCTAAGAACGACTTTAAACTATGGTTTATAGACATGTACAATAACTAAGCCTTATAAGTACGATACCTGGGTTTTATAGAAAGAAATAATTGGCTGTGGATGATTTGAAAAACAGATAATATATTATGGATCATCTTTAAAAAGAAAGTTAGGATGCCTTGTGGAGGTGTGTTTAGTAATAGGTTGCTAAAATTAGTCTGATTTAATGACTATAAAAAAGATGCTACATAATTCATAATATATACCAATGATAGCTAATAATAGGGTAGTAAAAAATGATTTATAATTATATATCATATGAATTTAGTCTTACAGCATGGTATTTAACCGGTTTATATCAATAAAGGTTTAATATCATGATAGATGTGGAATAAAGTAGTAACAATGAGGCCAATCAATGAACAATATAGTATTTTAAATTTTCACATAGGTTTGTAAGACCAACTTAACCGTATTAAAATTACCTGGCACACCCATAGTTATCATTTATAGTGTATTATAAGATTTGTGGCAGTGTACCCAACTGGATCAAAATATCATAATTAGGGAGCACCCAAAATACATGTTATATTCAGTAAAATAGAAGACATGATTATTCAACAAATACTAAGCTAAAGTTATAAATCAGTCGTGCTTAAATTAAAAAAAAACTTATGGAACCCACACAAACATTCAATTCAAATGCCAACATAGTTGAAAGATTTTGTTCAAAGTGATAGTTTTCATACTAGATAATATCAAATAAGACTAGATAAGAGCAAAATATTATTCTACTACATTAATCAGGAGCCATGAGTTGCAACACTACTAAACGCAAAGAAATTCCACAATAGATAAGCTGCACATACTGTGAAAATTCATGAACAATTAGGAAATAGCTTCCAACCAAGCACAGAATCCATGCTAATGCTAAAATATACAAATCATACAAAGAGTATATGAATCTGTATAACAGTAAAAACTTACAGTAACCTATTTTACTTCATCAACCGAAAAAATTGTTCTATAGCACAAGTTTTCTGTCATAAAAGTAGGTGGGATCTGTGAATGGGTGAGTATCTTGAATAAAATTAGTACCCACTTTTATGTACTCATTTAAGAATCCATCTATCATCTACTCTAGAGAGGTCAATCCCTTCAATTCATGAATCAATATATGATTCAGATTCACAGATTCAGTGAATGTTATCCTGTATTCATTTTGTACCAACTTTAAAGATGATATTTATTGAAGTCAAACATTTATACTAAGATGATATATATAAGTCAAACATTTATACTAAGGTTCACAACAACCCAAGATTAGATAATTGTAAGAAATATTTTAAATATAACAGTGTAGCAAATAAGTTATTTTTTTAAGTGTTTTTACTCCTCCCTTATATAAATTAATTCTATCCTCCCTTAACAGAAACCCGGGAATATTTAACCGACACCTTGGAAAAAGAGAAAAAAATTGGCAGGACTGAAGTAATTAATCTCCAACACTTTGAAGCATCCATTGAAAGTTGAAACTTTTACTAAGTTTTCTAGATTCATAAAGTCATAGCACTAACCTGAAGGATGGTATCAGTTCCATATTCTTTTCTCCACCTTAACATGTCTTCCCACATTTGAATAGTCTTCTCAATGTCAAAGTCCTTTGCTTTCACAAACCTACCACAGCCATAGTTAGCAATTTTTACATTCAGCTTGATCCACTGTTCCATAGTTAGCAGTTGTAGTTTATTACAAGATTTGATTGAGTATACCCAATTGGATCAAAACATGATAATCAAGGAGCACCTAAATACATGTGAATATATGTATAATAACAGACAAATGATGAACTAAGTTAAAGTTATAAACCAATTAAGCTTAAATTCAAGTATATATATTCTTATGGAACCCGCAGAAATAACCAATTCAAATGCCATCACGGTTGGGAGATTGTATTCGAAGTTATAGTTATCATACTAGCTAATATCAAAGAAGACTAGATAAGAAAAAAATGTAATCCTTAACACAGACATAGTTACTTTCGATGTGTTTGTATGCTTAAATGGTCTTATTCATTAATTAGGAATTATATCTAATAGCAAACTACCATGAAGTTTCCAGTTAGAAATATATGCTTAAATGGTCAATCTTACCGCATTAGCATATGTCTATATGTAAATCTCGCAGCCCTTGGAGATATTAACTCTGTGCCCTTTAACTCTACCCAAGTTGCCAGCTTCAACGACTCCGCTCAATATGTCCGATCTGCATTTGCCTACATTAATATGCGAAACTATAAGGCCTGCGCCTTAATCTTTGTTTGCAGAATAAAACTTCAAAACCATGAAAACTACTAAATTCATATATGAGGTTTAAAAGTTACAACCAGAGAATTTAAACCCCCTAAATACTAAATAGATATAGAATACATGACACTTAAGCATTGATGTATGGTCCTAAACTCAATATCAACCAAGATTAGTTTATTATATGTGTTAGATATTTTTGTCATATCTGTTTATAAATAATGAAGAACTGCTTTTTGCCCCATTGTAAAATGGATGCAGAGCAGTCAAGGACTCGCAAAATAGGAATCACTGTCATACATCGACAAGAAAATAACAAAGGTACGATATTAAATGGCTATGAATTTCACTATCCAAAAATTGAATAGTTTACAAGTTCACTTAACTACAAAATTTAAGCCATTCTTAGCAATATACATCAGAATTGGGGAAAGATATTTAATAATATATATTAAATTTTGTCAAAGTCGTTCTAATAATGAAATGATCTTCCAATGCATGACACAGGTGGAAGGACTTCAACAAGGGATGCTAGAGTTGCCAGTTGTAAGGAACAGGCAAGCAAGGGTATGTTGAGAGATATTCAAAGGATCAATTTATTATTAAAATTGCAAATTATATTTATGCATGTAATTAATGGATTTTTCCATTCATGTTAATATTGAAATTTTAGAGTATTTGCACATGGGAGATGCAATGTATATATGCGAACACTGCTATGCCTTTTTTTGGTACGATGAAAGGATAAACAAAAGTTATAACACAGACCAACCAAAATTTACGATGTGTTGTAAAGGAGGTCAAGTCCAACTGCCACACCTACCAGAAGCACCAAAAGTTTTGTATGAGTTGTTGTTCAATAATAACCCCAAGAGCAAGCATTTTCGTGATAACATCAGGTCATATAATAGCATGTTTCAATTCACTTCAATGGGTGCCAAAATAGACCGCGGTATAAATACTTCTAGAGGTCCACCTACATTCATTCTTTGTGGCGAAAACTACCATCTAATAGGTAGCCTAATTCCACCAGAAGGGAATAATGCGAAATTCGCCCAATTATACATAGTTGATTCACAAAATGAGGTGCACAACTGGATGTCAGCTATCAGGCAAGTATCTATAACCTTTTTATTTTACTTAAAATATTTTCAAAGGTTTAGATCAAACTAATTAACCTTATATAATTGAGCGTTGTTTAAAAAACTTGACATTATTTAAAACATGCAGGGGTGAAGATAACAAAAACATAGATGAAGACATTGTAAGAGATCTTAAGAAGATGCTAGATGAAAAGAATGTGTTGGTGAAGGCATTCCGCATGGTTAGGGATTCAATGGGCAAAGAATCAAATTCAACAATTAAACTTAGACTATTGGGAAAAAGGGGAAAGGATGGTAGAAGATATAACTTACCATCAACAGATGAGGTTACTGCATTGATTGTCGGTGATTTTGACATTGACAAGACAGACAGAGACATTGTTGTGGAGACACAGAGCGGAAGATTACAAAGGATTAATCAACTCAATCCAGCATATCTGGGATTACAATATCCCCTGCTATTTCCTTATGGCGAGGATGGATACAAGGAAGATATACCGCTAAACAAAAGACACCATAACCGTGGTAAAGGACGACAGGAGGTGTCGATGAGAGAATTTTTTGCTTTTCGTATACAAGAAAGACTAGCCGACGGATCTCCACTGTTATACTCAAGAAGACTCTTTCAACAGTTTTTGGTTGATGGGTACTCCATGATTGAGTCATCAAGGCTAAACTACATACGCAGTGACCAAGAGAAATTAAGGTGTGAGATGTACAAGGGAGTAAAGGAAGCAGTACTGAATGGAGAAACAACGCCGTCATCATGTGGCAAGCGTATAATATTGCCTTCATCATTCACAGGTGGACCAAGATACATGATACAAAACTATCAGGATGCAATGGCAATATGTAAGGTTGTTGGTTATCCAGACCTCTTCATAACCTTCACGTGCAATCCGAAGTGGCCTGAGGTTGAAGACTTTTTGAACAATAGAAAGCTGAATCCACAAGATCGACCCGACATTGTTTGTAGGGTTTTCAAGGCAAAATTAGATACACTAATTAAAGATGTCCGAGCAAACAAAGTTTTTGGTAGAGTTGCTGCAGGTATGTCCAATCAAAACCAATTATGTCATGGTTCAAGTTTCCAATAGCAATAGCTGTAATGTTTTATGTATGATAGTCTATTTGTCATGGATTTGAATTTTTCATTATGAATCTTGCAGTGGTATACACAATCGAATTCCAGAAACGTGGGTTACCACATGCACACATTCTACTATTCTTACACAAGGATGACAAATTTCCCACTGCCGAAGATATTGATAAGATTATATCAGCTGAGATACCCGATAAAAAGATAGACCCGGAATACTTTGATGCAGTCGAAAAGCACATGATGCACGGTCCATGTGGAGTGGCAAGGAAAGATTCACCATGTATGGAAAATTCTAAATGCATTCGACACTTCCCTAAGAGGTTTGTTGAGAGTACTACTATCGACGATGATGGGTACCCGGTATACCGACGAAGAGAAGATGGAAAGACTATCAACAAATCAGGAGTCGATCTTGACAATCGTTATGTTGTACCACACAATAGGTTTCTACTCATGAGATATGGTGCCCATATTAATGTTGAGTGGTGTAACCAGTCAAGATCTATTAAGTATTTGTTCAAATATGTGAACAAAGGTCATGACCGTGTAACGGCTTCATTTTATAAAAGTGCTGCAGACAAAGAAAACATGGATGACTATGATGAAGTCAGTATGTACTATGATTGCAGGTATATTTCTCCGTGTGAAGCTGCTTGGAGGATCTTTGGTTACAACATACACTACAGGGATCCCTTGGTTGTTCGTCTAGGATTTCACTTACCCGATGAACAAAACTTGATCTTTAAAGATAATGAAAAGCTCGATGATGTGATCCGAGAAGCATCTGTCAAGGAGTCTATGTTTCTCGGTTGGTTTCAAGCCAACAAGATCTACTCAGAAGCAAGGTCGCTCACTTATGCAGAATTTCCTACACATTTTGTGTGGAAGGCAAAGGAAAGGGTGTGGTTGCCTCGGAAGAGCCATGCTGTAATTGGAAGAATCTTCTTTGTGCCTCCTGGATCTGGTGAGAGATATTACCTAAGGCTACTACTCAATTACGTTAGGGGACCAACTTGCTATGAAGACATTCGAACTATAGACGGTGTTGTATACTCATCATTCAAAGATGCATGTTATGCACGTGGTCTTTTAGATGATGATAAGGAATATGTTGAAGCAATAGTGGAAGCAAGTTATTGGGGCTCAGGTACATACTTAAGGAATCTTTTTGCTACATTGTTATTTTCCAATTCAATGGACAGACCCGAACATGTATGGGAAGAAACATGGACTTTATTATGTGATGACATACTTCATAGACAGAGGAGACTACTCGATAATCAAGGTATATATAAACTTTGTGGCATTATAAGAATAGTGTGATTAATTATGACATAAGAATTAACAGCTACATATTTATTGGTAGAATTTTTAAAATACAAGTGTATATCAATTTATGTACAACTAGCTATGGCTTGCTTAAACATATAACTTCATAATTAATAATAAATAGTATGAATAAAGAGGATATGAAAATAAGATTTAATAGACATGGTATTAGATTTATTAGTGATTTGGACTCATTTTATTAGATTCACTTTATTAAAGAAAATAAAATTTCAAAAAATTTGACCAATTGTTGGAAGCAAGGTTTTGCAAGTGTTTACGATTTGAGTTAACAATTTTTTCTTAATCATATACATGATTTGACATATATGTTGCTATTATGTACACAGAGTTAATCCTCACAGAAGACGAGATCAAAGATTTGACCCTAATGGAGATTGAGAATATACTTAACAAATACAACAAGAGTCTGAAAGATTTTCCACCAATGCCAATGCCAGATACAAACCAATGTAACAATTTATTGTATCCCAATGGCATGAATAGGTTAATTTGCGATGAACTCAGATACGATCGGCAAAAACTAGCTACAGAGCATGTAACCTACTTAGGACTATTAACTGATGAACAAAAAGAAGTAT
Source organism: Arachis hypogaea (assembly GCF_003086295.3). Taxonomy (NCBI): domain Eukaryota; kingdom Viridiplantae; phylum Streptophyta; class Magnoliopsida; order Fabales; family Fabaceae; genus Arachis; species Arachis hypogaea. The sequence goes on from NC_092038.1 coordinate 99,970,573, forward strand.
ATAACAAAGTCATCACTACAGTTCAAACCGACAAAGGTGGAGTATTTTTCCTTTATGGGTACGGTGGGACAGGAAAAACATTTGTTTGGAAGACACTAGCTTCTGCATTGAGGTCTAGATCACATATTGTTCTAACAGTTGCATTTAGCGGGATAGCATCACTTTTGTTGCCTGAAGGCAGGACAGCTCACTCACGTTTCGCAATACCGCTTAACATAGATGAATTCTCAACATGCAATATTAAGCAAGGGAGTGCACTAGCTGAGCTTTTGATTAAGACAAAGTTGATAATTTGGGATGAGGCACCTATGGTAAATAGATTCTGTATTGAAGCTCTTGATAGGACCATGCGTGACATATTAAGGTTCAATAACAAAGATAGCTTGGAGCAGCCATTTGGAGGCAAGACAATTATTTTTGGGGGAGATTTTTGCCAAATACTTCCAGTCATCCCGAAAGGGTCTAGGCAAGAAATAGTCAATGCCACTATCAACTCATCATACTTGTGGGATGACTGCAAGCTTTTGACACTTTCAAAGAACATGCGCTTAAAATCAAGTGATTTAAATTCAAGGTCATCTGAGTTGAAAGAATTTGCTGATTGGATACTCAGTATTGGTGATGGCAGCCAAGGGTCACGATCGAATACAGGTGAAAAGGTTGTCATTCCCGATGACATATTGGTTTCCGATTGGGTAGACCCAATTGAAGCAATATGTAGAGTAACTTATCCTGAAAGCTTTTCAGGAAGAAATATTGACCAACAGATTGAAGATCGAGCTATCCTTGCACCAACACTACAGTTAGTTGATGAGATCAACAACTACATGATGAGTTTAAATCCGGCTGAAGCGCAAACATATTTTAGCTCTGATAAGGCATGTCCCACAAAGCCTAATAATGATTTATTGGCTTCAATACACACTCCTGAACTCCTAAACACAATCAAGTGCTCAGGTGTCTCTAACCATGAGTTAACACTAAAAGTTGGAACACCAATTATGCTGTTAAGAAACATTGACCACTCCGCAAGATTGTGCAATGGAACACGATTGGTTGTTACTAAACTTGGAAAACACATAATTGAAGCACGAACGTGTGCGGGAAAGAATAAGGGGCAGAAAGTGTTTATACCAAGGATGACACTAAGTCCTTCTGACCATCGAATACCATTCAAATTCCAACGGAGACAATTTCCTATTATGGTTTCATACGCGATGACTATAAACAAGAGCCAAGGTCAGTCATTATCAAAGGTTGGGTTAATATTGAAGAAACCCGTATTCACACATGGCCAGCTCTATGTTGCTATCTCCAGGGTGACAAATAAGGAAGGACTCAAGATTTTGTTGTGTCATGATGATGATCAAAAGAAAGAAACAGAGAATGTCGTTTTCAAAGAAGTATTCAGAAACATATGTTGAACATTACAAGTATTCCAGGAAAAGATCCAGCAGTCATCGGTTACACAAACGAGGTACTTGCTCCTACCAACTAAGTTGTTGTTTCATGTTACAATTTTCTTAAAAAGCGATTTTAGGTGTAGAGAACTAAATCAGTATACAATCAGTGCCTTTGGCAGGATTTAACCAAAGTAAAACTATTCTGAATTGTATGTTTTGCATTATAGGAACTATATTACCTTTATTGTCCAGGTAGAAGGTTTATTGGGGTGATATGCAATCTGATGTCCTCATTATAGCCCTACCCTGAAGTCAAACAAATGAGTAGTGTTACAAATAATGCCCATCGAGACCCTGTATAACTCTCAGTTAGCTACCGACACAATTTCAGTATAACAAACTAATGACAGTTGGATCTGTGCTTAATAATTTATATACCTCTATAGAACAAATTTAATTTCATTGTACCATCCCTTTGATTAGGAAAATAATTAGACTTGATGTCCAAATACATACCACGGAAATCCTTGAATATTTAGGAAATAGCTTCCAATTAAATAGCTTGATCCACCTTCCCATAGTTATCATTTGTAGTGTATTATAAGATTTGTGGCAGTGTACCCAACTGGATCAAAATATCATAATTAGGGAGCACCCAAAATACATGTTATATTCAGTAAAATAGAAGACATGATTATTCAACAAATACTAAGCTAAAGTTATAAATCAGTCGTGCTTAAATTAAAAAAAAAAACTTATGGAACCCACACAAACATTCAATTCAAATACCAACATAGTTGAAAGATTTTGTTCAAAGTGATAGTTTTCATACTAGGTAATATCAAATAAGACTAGATAAGAGCAAAATATTATTCTACTACATTAATCAGGAGCCATGAGTTGCAACACTACTAAACGCAAAGAAATTCCACAATAGATAAGCTGCACATACTGTGAAAATTCATGAACAATTAGGAAATAGCTTCCAACCAAGCACAGAATCCATGCTAATGCTAAAATATACAAATCATACAAAGAGTATATGAATTTGTATAATAGTAAAAACTTACAGTAACCTATTTTACTTCATCAACCGAAAAAATTGTTCTATAGCACAAGTTTTCTGTCATAAAAGTAGGTGGGATCTGTGAATGGGTGAGTATCTTGAATAAAATTAGTACTCACTTTTATGTACTCATTTAAGAATCCCTCTATCATCTACTCTAGAGAGGTCAATCCCTTCAATTCATGAATCAATATATGATTCAGATTCACAGATTCAGTGAATGTTATCCTGTATTCATTTTGTACCAACTTTAAAGATGATATTTATTGAAGTCAAACATTTATACTAAGATGATATATATAAGTCAAACATTTATACTAAGGTTCACAACAACCCAAGATTATATAATTGTAAGAAATATTTTAAATATAACAGTGTAGCAAATAAGTTATTTTTTTAAGTGTTTTTACTCCTCCCTTACATAAATTAATTCTATCCTCCCTTAACAGAAACCCGGGAATATTTAACCGACACCTTGGAAAAAGAGAAAAAAAATTGGCAGGACTGAAGTAATTAATCTCCAACACTTTGAAGCATCCATTGAAAGTTGAAACTTTTACTAAGTTTTCTAGATTCATAAAGTCATAGCATTAACCTGAAGGATGGTATCAGTTCCATATTCTTTTCTCCACCTTAACATGTCTTCCCACATTTGAATAGTCTTCTCAATGTCAAAGTCCTTTGCTTTCAAAAACCTACCACAGCCATAGTTAGCAATTTTTACATTCAGCTTGATCCACTGTTCCATAGTTAGCAGTTGTAGTTTATTACAAGATTTGATTGAGTATACCCAATTGGATCAAAACATGATAATCAAGGAGCACCTAAATACATGTGAATATATGTATAATAACAGACAAATGATGAACTAACTTAAAGTTATAAACCAATTAAGCTTAAATTCAACTATATATATTCTTATGGAACCCGCAGAAACAACCAATTCAAATGCCATCATGGTTGGGAGATTGTATTCGAAGTTATAGTTATCATACTAGCTAATATCAAAGAAGACTAGATAAGAAAAAAATGTAATCCTTAACACAAACATAGTTACTTTCGATGTGTTTGTATGCTTAAATGGTCTTATTCATTAATTAGGAATTATATCTAATAGCAAACTACCATGAAGTTTCCAGCTAGAAATATATGATTTAACTACTAGCAAAATAACATGTACTATATGTATCAGATGGCCGTGGTATACTTACATACATCTCGAACCAAATCTTTTTGGATCGGATTCTACCCATTTCGGCGACCTTTGCCCCAAAGAGAGGATGGAGCGAGCTTTTCTTGGAAATTAAAGTCCCTACCCATTCGGCTACCTTCCACCAACCTTCTCAAAGCGCGGTCATCTCACATGGAAACGCTAACGCAGGAGATTGCAATTCTTGATGCATAAAAAAGTAACAAAGCTTCTGATTTTCTTAAACACTGTCACCGCACTAAGAAATGTCAGCTATCAACGCCAAATACAATCCCATTATGTATTTCATATAAGAAATTATTTAAATGTATTCAGCTGTAGTGGATTTAAAATCAGCAGTTAAACAATCGAAAATTATATCTCTAATATTTAATATGTTTATAATTGAAGACATAGTACCTGATCCCGATCTAAACGTTTCACGAAAACTGGAACAGTAATGGATTCGATGGAAGGATTCAATCATATTCCAACAGCCAAAGAAATCGTCATCTATAAATTAACTAGATCCTAAAAAATTTGTGCCCCCAATATTAACTGTGTGAAGCAAAAGTGAGTTAAGCTACAACACCAGACAAATTGAACTAGGAAGCCAGAAGTAGGTGGTGCCAGTACCCTTTTTCCCTTGCTTTTGGTTTTGTGATGCCCATGGTTTTTTTTTTTTTAAGATTATTAGATTGATATGTTTTGTGAAATATTTGGAGAAGAAGACTGTTGTAGTTGGTGGGGGCGGGCGGGTTGCAATAAATTCAAATTTAATGAATAGATAAGAATTCAAATGTCTCACTCTATGTGAAGTGGGCAACTATTTAATGAGATTACATAATTATAGGATAGATAACGGGTATATTATTTTTAATATAAATCATCTTTAACGCCTTTCCATTTCTTTCTAAATGGTAATGTAATACATAATAGTTATATTATATAAATCCACCGAGCATAATCAAGTTTAAAAAATTTTTACATTTTAGTCATACAGATCAAAATTAATGTAGTGGAACTTTTTTATATAAATAGACACTATTGTATATGTACTTTTTTATGTAGATATTTGTTTTAACAAGGTACAAATTGTAAAAGTATTTCTAATGCGCTTATTAAATAGTACTAATGAAATTATATTTTATAAAAAATTTAACATGTTTTAAAATAAAACACAATCTGTTAAAGTACATGATAGTATCAATTTTTTGAAAAATAAATATATGCTTAAAAATATTTATTTATGACTCAAAATGATAACATCTGTTATTCAAATTATACTTAAAAATTATAATACAATATTCGTATACGCGTTTAGTTATTTATTATTTTAATTTGTTAAGGTGTACTCTAAAAATTACCATTTAAGAAAATTTATCATTCAAACATATAAGTTGCATTTTTTATTTTTTCTATTGTTTATTTATCCATAACTATTTGTAATTGAACCTAATATATTTTTTAAGATTAATATAACATATTCATGTTTACACAATGAAAAAACCCTATATATCTAACAATAATTTTATTTATAAAACATAAATTTATATTCTATAAATGAGATGCGACATAGACAATTATAAATAATTATTTCACGTTATAATTAAAATTTTTAAATTGAATATTGCTAAATATTTGATAAGTATTTAGATAACTACGTTTCATAAAAATCTGTCTCACAATTTAATTTAACATAAAAAATATATATAATTTTGGGAATATATTTTACTCATGTACGATTATACTTTATTTATTTTACATATTTAACTAGACATGATAACCTTTATTCTTTTATATATATCTCATTAAAATTATTATGGTGTCTAATTCTCTTCAAAAATTAAAAAAACGTTAATGAAAACATTAGACAGCAGGAACATATTATTGTGAATGGTTTTTTAGTCTAAGCAATTTTTAATAAAATGCCTTTTTATGTATATATTTTTTTTTAAACAAGGCACGAATCGTAAAAGTGATTCTAACGTGGTATTAAAGAATGCTAATAAAAATTGTTTTAAAGGTTACCATTTAAATATTTTTATTAACCGAATTATATATCAATATATCAAAAAAGTTTAATCACTTAATTTTTTTTTTGATATTATGATCGTGCAATTTGTTTCCATTAAAATATATGAATCTCTTTTTTAAATAAACTTTAGATAAATACCATTAAAAATATTAAACACACCAACCGCGAGTAATTCAGACTATACAATAGGATCTATTAATATAAAAAAAGTTTCACTACATTAATTTTGTCTGTATGACTAAAATGTAAAAAAAAAATTTCAGTTTTTAATTATTTAGTCTATACAAACAAAAATAAAACAATCTTATATATTGTATAAATAATTCTGATATACTATAAATAAATACCTTTTAATTTCAGTTTTTACATAAACTTTAGATAAATACCTATAAAGCTATTTATTATAGTCTATATAAGCGATAATAAAACAGTGTTATAAATTGTACAAATAATTATTATATTAAAAACTTTAAATCTTACGAAAGTATAATTCTTAGTATCAACATATAAGTAAAACTAAATTTTTGTAATAGATTAATATTTAGTCCGGGCGTAGCCCGGGTATTCCACTAGTCTAATTTAAAAAAATCTAAAGTCTTACGACAAGAGCAGAAGTTTCTTCATCACCTTCTCCTGACAACGAATCCATAAAGCCATAAAGGGAAAGCGAATTGCCCTTTCAACCAAACAGTATCCGTTTACGCCTCGTTATCGTTGGAGTGCCAAACTGGTCATGCTGCTTCTCTTTGATGCAATGTGAATTATTAGCATTTAATTGTTGTTGTTATTACAACCGGTATAACAGATTAACAGACAGGTTATTTAGCCTGACCTCGTAAGGAAGCTATTTTTACAAGGAATAATAAGGAATCTTGGCAACTGACATTTGACAAAGATCAAAAGTACCAGTATCAAATCTCCTTCCCATTAAAAATTACGCTATTAGTAGAAATTGATCCCTATTTTTTAATTGAATTCTTTTTCTTCCCACAAGTGGGATATAAAAAGTTGATGTAAAAGAAAAGCAAACAACCGAACTAACCAAAGAGACCATTAAGGCATTAACTGGGTTCCTGTAGATGAGAAGGATCATCACCTTGGAGACATCAGATTCCTATCACGTGGAGTCCTACCGTTCTGGTAGATGATTGACCTAACTACTAAAGTCACTTAATTACCCCTGTTTTCCTTAAACTAACAAAAGCAAGCATTATCATCCTAGTCTTCCTGAGATGTGGTATTATTTCACATTCAAAAAGTGGATTGCTGAATAACACCAAACTTAATTTAAGAGTTAACAAAGAAAAATTAGCTCAAGAGTAAGAGTACTCGTCATCTAAAATAATCTGTGGTCAACTGACTTATTGATGGATTACAACTGAGCAATTAGAGTTATAATAGCTGGATCATTTTTTTTTTCCAATATATTTTACAAAACAAACTTCTTAATAATTTTTAGTCAATTTTTTATAATACTTTTTGAGATTTAATTTATTATGCGTGTATTTGAAAAAATAATTTAACAATTTTATTAAATTTAAACAATGATTTTTATAATAATTTAAATATAAATAAATATTATATAAAAGAGTTTAACAGTTCAATCAAGAAATTAATTTTTTTATTAATATCATGTAAAATTTTAAATTTATTTTTAATTTAATTTTAAATTATAACTCTTAAATTTTAAATAATAAAATCTAAATTCTAATTTTACAAAATAATGTTAAATAAATAACGAGAGCTATTTAGCAAAAATTAAATTGGTGCAACAATTACTCATTGCTGAGTTTAATGTAAAAATGATGGAATTTTCTGAACTTTATTAGGTTTGACCTATCATCCTGATTTTTTTTTTTTTTTACAGCCTAACGTTGTCAACCCCTTTCGCTTCTTCCACTCGAAAGATGATAATCATAGGATTCCAACTTCTCTTTTGTGCTTCTAGTTTGTGGTAGCATGGAGGAATTTTCATTGGCTCTGAGAAAATAAGTATATAAAGCAGTAATATAGACAAAAATTATAATTTTTAAGGTTGAATCGTTGAACCAATCACATAGTATTTTTTCGTTTTGTATATTTCATTTTCTTTGTGTGTGTATTGTTCAACTTATGGGCATGCATTATGTTCAAGTTATTTGTAATAAGATACCATAATGTGAGACTATTTTTTAAGGCTATTGAGATTATTTTGAGAAATTGATATTTTTATTTTTTTTTAATAAACGAAAAACAATTCAATTGAAAAAGATGATGTTTAAAAATTTAATCTTTCAATAAGTGATAAAAAGAAAAAAGAAGATTAATGTGGAATTCAAAATTTGATACATCAATAGTTTAGAAATTATGATTTTGAACCTCGGAATAGAAGTAAAAATGACGAGAATATAATAAGCAATTTATTTTTACATATAATATTATTATTCAAAAGTATTTTTGCATTTTTGAATTTAGCAATTATCTGAACAAGATTACATAAAATAGGTTGGAGACACGATTTTATTATCATTTTCTTATTTCGAGTTTTCAATGGGGAATAGTGGGGTGTATTTACAAGAACTTTGACATTAAAATTAACATGAGTCGCAATAAGAATTAAGATAGAAATCATTTTTGAGTGCACGTATTTAGAATAGTGTATATGACTAAGTTTAGTTAATTATAAAATAGTAAGATATTCTTTTTGTAACGACCCAATTTTCAATATGCTTAGATCATACCAGAAACAGAGCGCTACCAATTTGTCTTTCTAATTATTATCTATTATTTATCATATGAGCCTGATTCGTTGTTAAAAGCGTAGTTATTTTGCGGGGTAATTTTTTTTTTTGAAAACGTTTAGATTAATAAACAGAATCATTCATAATCAATTCACAATTGATAACAGATAAAACAGTTATAAACAACCACACATAAATACATCACAAGCAGTTGACAATATTCGGTGATCCAGCCTATATTAGAGTATAGACTTTTAGTTAGAACACCCCTAGATATAGCTAGATAATAACTATACACATAAATATACATACAACATTCCAGGCCCTGACCTGTTCAAGAAGTCCCTAAGCTAGCGCCCAGGCTAGCCTAGACTCTATACTCACATAGTCCCTCTAAACTACTAAAGTGAGGGAAACTATGTTCTAGTTCTTAAAAACTCAAGTCAGTTGGAACATCATCAAAAGGTGGAACCTCTTCTACTACTCCTCTGCACGATTATACATTGCCATATGACGTCTCTCTGGTGCTTCATCAAGTAGCCACATAACAGGAGTCTCGTACACTGGTTTTAGGTTAAAGTTCGTATACAAACGGGATGCAGACGTTGGCTGGTCTCACAGTATATACATATAAAAAGGTAACGGAGTTCACTCTAGACTCAGAAGACTGCCTAGAGCAGAATCCTCTTTGCGGAACGATCATCAACGAACTACGGAAGGGTGCTCTTGCTTCCATCTGAGGGGGAAAGGAGAGAAAAGGGGTAAGAACTGAGGAGTTCTTAGTAGGGCCGGGGTTATTGGTTACGTTCATTATTTCGGTGTCATTTGGCAGACAAATAGCAGGATATAAAGAAGCAGTAAACAAAAGATACAGATAAATAGAGAAAGTAGAGAAAACAGAAAGCATAACACAAACAGAAGAATATAAGAAAATAAAACACAGACACAGTGAATAGACTACAAACAAAGAAAGCATACATTCAAACAACAATCATAACAGAAGAAATGCGCAACCAAGTATGATGCATGTCTGTCCTAAGCAGGCTATGAGCTCACGTGTCAGTTTACACCCTGCAGCCCAACATTACCTAGGAACTAGTCCTAGATATGGCTTATTCTCTGTAGGTGAACTTCGGCCTACAGAAATAGCACTCCCATAAGTGAACTTCGGCTTACAGGAATAGCCTAAATACAACACAACAATTTTCTGAAGGTGAACTTCGGCTTACAGAAATGGCGCCCCTGTAAGTGAACTTCGGCTTACAGGAATTATAGCTCTCTGTATGAGAACTTCGGTCTACAGGAGCAACACCCTGAGATACACAATGGATATTCACTGTAGGTGAACTTCGGCCTACAGGTATAACAACTTACTATAGGTGAACTTGGACCTACAGGACCTCTAGGGCTACTGGAAAAGCAGCAGATGAATATACAAATATCTCTGGAGTTGCCTTAATGCAACAAATGACCTTTCAACAGGCCCTTTGCTTGTTCTCTATTCTCTTTATCATATTACTCTTTTCTCTTTGTCTATTTACTCTGTTCTGATTACTCTTTTCTCTGTATCTCTTTACTCTACTATGGTTATTTTTTTTTCTTGTAACTCTTTACTCTGCCCTGGTTACTCTTTTCCTTGTATCTCTTTACTCTGCTCTGATTTCTCTGTTTAACGTTAGTATTTAAAGCTTATATAAATTTCGGTATGAATAGTTAGCCTATCCCAAGTATAGGTTCATTAAGTCTATACTGAAACAGTTTAAATTTTTATATTATACCTAACCCTAGTCGCAACTCAAGGACTAACTATGTTGCCCTAGTTCGTTCACAAATCTCTGTCTGTTTTTCTGTCATTAAAACTTTACAGATTTTTTTTTATTTTTATCTCTTCTTTAACTTTTTATCTTTTCTTTATCTTTGCCTCACTAACATGTTATTATCACTCCCTAAGTGTTTTATGAAGGTAATTATGAGATTATGCGCTTAAAGTTGTCTTTCTAAAACTTTTACAGAAAACTGCCTTTTCCGCATTATTTATTATTTTTATTAAAATATTATTTTTAATTAAATATTATTATTTAATATTTTATTATTATTTATTATTTTATTATTAAATTTTTAAAAATTACCTTACCTTTACCTTTTAACCTTTAAAATTTACTTTTTACCACCCATAACTTTTAATATTTCTACTTTAACCACCCTAACTTTTGGAAATTACAAAATAACCCCCAAACACCAAATATTTTACTTTCTTGCCCTTTTTAGGATCTAAGGCCTGTTCTTCAATGTTCTTTATCACACTCAAAGTGTTCTTTGTGTTTCGTAAATTCTTCGGATTCTTACTCTGTTTTTACCCGTTTTTCAGTCTTTTCAGCAACCGATTTTTATCATAATTCATAATAAATTTCCAGCCACTAAAACTCCATCTTTTCTACATGATTTTAACACAAATTGAACTCCAATTTAAGGCCTAGAGTTTCATTTTTTCCAGCAGCTCCAAGAACATAAACTCAAAGCTTGAATTTCATCAAATTTTATCAAAATTTCACCAAATTTTCACCAAGAATTACTCATATAAATCATCAATTTCAAGTACAGCCAAACCATATCATAATCCCACAACTCAAACACAATTAATCAAGATTAAATTCGTCAAACCCTACCTTGATTTGCTGCCTCAAATCCGGTTATGCTTTTAGGTGTTCTTTTTGCACTTTTTTCTCCTTAAAAACATCAAGAACAACTTTGAATCCATAAAACCTCAACTGATCAAACCTTAATCAACATGTTAGGAAGGGATTTCTCACCTTAAACATGCTGGAAATTGAAGATTTTTGGCTCACATGTCAAGTTAAGCAAGAGATCTAAGGAAGAACATCAAGAAAACACATGTTTTAAGCATGCTTCCTTGAAAACCGAATTGAAGAGGGAGGGAGACAGCCATCTCACCTTATTTCTAGCCTTGATATGTTATATGGTTATGTAGAGGAAGAAGAGAGGATCATTTTGGTAAAATCAGAGTTTTGATTTGAGTTTTAGTTCAGAAGAAATCAAGCTTTGAAGATTAAATGTTCATGAAAGTTTCTCTCTTTTCTCTCTTCTCATTTTCGGCCAAAGGGAGTAAGGACCAGCCTTGGAGTGTCTTGGGGGTGTAAGGTGAGTTGTGATTGGTTGGCTTGAAGGTGTATTAAAATAATATTAAAATATCTCAGGTGTATAACTACTAAAACTAGATATATCGGAACACTTGTAAAAACATCTCTAAAAATTCTTTTCTGAGCCACTAGCATAAATGACACTAGTAACATATTTAATATGAGAATAGAACATGTATGATGAGGCCTTAGCATTGCTAAAGTCATCAGAGAGTGCTGGTGCTAAGCTGTACCAGTAAACTGTGAACCCGATTAAACTGATTTCATATTTTTTACTAAAACAAACCAGATAATATTTTTAAAATCATTCAAGCAGCTTCTAATACTAATATAATGATAATATTATACTATTATCTCTCTTCTCTCATAAATCGGGTCTGGTTCGTCAAACTGAGACTATTTAAGAAAATCAGAATCAAAACTTCTAACCAATACGGTTCAAAAACTAGGTTTTTCGTGATTAGTTATCGAGCATGCCTCAGAAAAGGTTCTAGCTTAAGGATGACATAATGACAATGAGGATTGAGATGCTTGTTGATACATCAAAGTTGTTCCCTTTACTGATCTTCAGGAAAAATCTGTACCTTCAGAAAAGATCTCGCGTACTCGAAAAACAGGATTGTTACACTTTTTATAAAGTATTTTTTATGAGATACTCTCTTTTTATGTCATACTTTCTTTTTGTCCTTAAGTTTATTCATCATCGATATTGTAACTTCCTTTTTAAGAGTGAAAATAATGGTTACATTATGATCAATGAACTGGTAGGATAATTGGTTCAATAATTCAATGGTTCGACCGAAATTCAACCAAAGTTTAGTCGGTTTAATTAAATATTAAATAAAATTATTAAAAATTTAATATATAATTTTAAATATTTAAATTCAATCCTTTCTAAACTAATAAAATTTAAATCTTCACAATTTCACATAATAAATTATCCATAATTTATCATTAAAATTCATAAATAACTTCAAATATCAAAATGATAACTAAAGAAAATCAAAACTCATATAAATAACAAACACATAATGTTTTACTACTAAACGAAACAATATTACTTGGATAGCTTGCTGCTGTTAATCACTTTATGATTTTTTTTTTTTTGGTGACTGTTAATCACTTTATAATTGTTCCATCTTTAACATATAACAAAAAAATTTACCATCAACAAAATTAATTCAAAACTTTAGAAAATTAGTAACTCAGAATAAACAAAAATTAATAAAATCAGTATTATACTATTATTAACTCAGCAACTCAGAATCAACTTAGAATAAACCCAACAACAAAGAATCACACGATCAGAATTATTAACAAATTGAATCACAGAATCAACTCAAAACAAGTAATAATAAATTGAACCCAACAACTCAGAATCACAAAATCAGAGTTATTAACAAATTCAATCATAGAATAGTGCAAAACAAAACAAAAGTATCCATGTATTTCATTATTTATAATGTTGCATGTTTTATTATTATCACATGAGCATAAAAACGATGTAATTTTGGACAATGAAATATTTATTATTTTTTGAATTTTTATATACTTTTTATTAATTATTCTCTATTTATCATAATTTTCTATCAAAATAAGTGAAATATTGTTTTAAAGTTATTATCTATATATCTATCTTTTATAAATATACACATCAAAATAATTAATAATATATATAAACATTACTATTAAATTTTAATTGATGAATTATTAAAAAGATATTATATATTTTATTTATTATCTTAAAAAAACTAAATTAATATTTTTTATTTTAAGAATTAATTAGTTCGAAATTGAAATGGAAGTTTTCATTACCTAATTTCACTTAATCTAAAACAAACGTGGAACGCGAGATACGAGCATATGGGAGTTGGGACCAACCAATATTTAATGAGAGACCGATGCAGTGGCATCTTCACTCACATTCACTCTCACACTTTAACAGGGCACACACAACAAAGTTGATCGTTCATCCTTCACTCATACCATATCATCTCTCTCTGTCTCTCTCTCTCTCTGAGTTGAGATGGCCTCGAAGGTCTGCAAATCCGCATCGAGAGCCGCAAGGTCCCTTCTCTCTGCTTCCAAAGGCTCTCGGTTTTATTCAGGTTCGTGCTTACACTCCTTCAATCCTCTCCTATCATATCCTATTCATTCATGTTGCTTATCACTCATTATATTCCTTCATTGGATCTATCTGAGCTTTGATTACCTCCTTGACGCTGATTTCATTTCCCCAACGTGCGTCTCTTGTCGTCACTTTTATGGATCTCTTCTATTCTCAATTTTCCCCCTCTTTTTAGTTTCATAATTTATTCACATTATATTGCCATTATTTAAGGGCCATTAAAATAATAATTTGGTGCAACGAGATCTTTCTTCCAGTGTGTCTTTGAGTGAGCGGTTATCTCTGATTAACACGACAGACCTTGATTTATTTCTGTTTCTTTAGGGTTATGCTTAATCATTCTAAATTGCGGAATAAATAAAATTGGAGTATTTCCTCTTTGTTTGCAGAAGGACGCGCAGCAGCATCAGCTGGAGCTGTTTCATTGAGCAGGAAAATGCCATTTTTAGCTTCAAACTATGGGAGGGCACGTTCTGATTCTGGCCCTGCATCCTCATCATGGATCTCTGGAGCTCTGACTCTTCCTGCTGCAGGTTTAATTTTAATTTAATTTAATTTAAGTTGTGCATTAATAGAATAGAATAACTCTTACTTGAAATCATTTCAGTGTTTGCCTATTGTTTAATTCCATGAAGGGAGACATAAATGCATTATACTTTGCTATGTGTTACAAATATACAATCCCTTATCCCCCACCGCATAGTGCATAACAATTATTACTCCATAATTTATTTTTGTTGTAGAAAAAAAAAAAAGAAAAAGACGGAAGAGGAGCCTTGTACCTTGCTTAACTTTAGCAATGTATCTTCCGAGACCTCTTCTACATCAATTGCAGTACTTGGTGGTCAAATTGAGGTTATGGATGTAGTATAGAATTTACTACCTCCCTCAATCACACCCCAACATTATAAAGGAATATCCAAACTAGAATTAACCATGAATTAACATTTTCCATTTCATTTTTTATATCAATATTCATGCATCAATATCCACAAACCACAATATATACATTGTTTTATCATGGTAGTTTATCAACCAACGGTTTGCGCTATTCTATGAATTTATCAATGTTGCAAAATATTATAGTAGCCATCCTTTAGCCAGACATTCAACACCTAATTTTTCACTTTTCTTCTTCTACTATGACTTGTAGCTTACATGCTTCAGGATCAAGAGGTGCATGCTGCGGAGGTAAACATAACATCTTCTCTACTGTGCATCTTCATGTCTTCTTCACGTCTTTCCTTTCTTTCTTTCTGGCTTGGTACAATTTTTATGTGCTAATAATGTGTTCACCTTTTCCAACTCAGTTGGAGCGCACTTTCATTGCCATTAAGCCTGATGGGGTGCAGAGAGGCCTGGTAAATTGAGTATACATTTTTCACAACTTTAATTTGTCCCTACATGGCACAAATAGGTCCCCACTTAATTAGTATAAGGTGTTCTTTTTGTGCAGATCTCAGAGATCATATCTCGTTTTGAGAGGAAAGGATTCAAGCTTGTGGGAATTAAAGTAATCATCCCTTCAAAGGAGTTTGCCCAAAAGCATTATCATGACCTCCAAGATAAACCATTCTTCAATGGGCTGTGTGATTTCCTAAGCTCTGGTCCTGTCATTGCAATGGTTAGTTACAAACTTAGAATTGACTAAATCTATGTCCTTGAAAAACGAAGACAACCACGCCAGTGTTCCTAACATGTTTTCCAAAAAAAAACATGGATGTGATGTATAGGTGTGGGAAGGACAGGGAGTTATTACCTATGGCAGAAAACTGATTGGAGCCACAGATCCTCAAAAATCAGAGCCCGGAACTATTAGGGGCGATCTGGCTGTTGTTGTTGGAAGGTACTGTTTGTTTCAAAGGAACTTACTACCTAGTTTTTCTTTGTACATTTTACAGATGCAACAATACATTCTCCATAATATTGTGACTATGCAGAAATATCATCCATGGGAGTGATGGTCCGGAGACTGCAAAGAATGAGATTAAGTTGTGGTTTAAGCCAGAAGAGTTGGTCAGTTTCACTAGCAATGCGGAGAAATGGATTTATGGTGTCAACTGATTCCTTTTTCACCTCAGATAGAGAACCAGTATTTTTTGGAATAAATTATTAGGCTGAGAAGTAAATCATGTTCATCACTTCAAGCTACAAATAAGCGGGATTTGGATATAGTATGTTAGCTCCTACATTTCACTCTAATATTAGGAACTTATTATTATTGTTCGATTTCACCTGTCGGGTGAAGAGTGAAGACAATTTGTGGCTATTTATTTGCTTCACGTTACCAATAAACAAAAACAGGTAATTTATGCGAGAGAAAAAAGAAAACAGATCATTTGAGGATAAATACCATTTGAAAATTTATTTTCTGTTTCTATTCTCAAGTCCTGTTTTTTAATTCTCAACATTTTATAACGAAACAAGTAAAATCAACAGATTCCTATCGGCTCTTTTTATTTTCTAGTTCACCTCTCTTCTCAGTTTTTTTTTTTTTTAATAAAACCGCTAAAAATGAAAATAAAAGATAACAAACGGGATCTTGCGTTTATCCTATAAAGGAAATCAGAGATCAAACTGAACAGAAGTAATTGTATGTTTACGTATTCAGTTATGTTGATAAATTCATGTATATCATATCAGTTACGTAATTCCAAAACGATAAAAACAAAAAAAAATGAAATTGGGATCCTAATTTCAATTTCTTTTAATATTCAGAAAAATTGCATTCGATTATACTTCAACGTGATTTAAATCCCGTTCCATGATTTCAACAGAAGCGAAAAAACATACTTTATCTGTTGAACTCAAACACAAAAGAATGTCTTCCAAATAAAAGCGTTTGAGATGATACGCTAAGCCCCTTCTGCTAGAGTCCTATTTGACGTACTAATGTATAGAACTGCATCAAAGAAAGGAAGGTATTTCAATTATATTTCAATCATATATCAGTATTCAGTTATAGCCTTATAGATTATGAGTAAAGAACTGTATATGTCAAGCATTGGTACCATTATTCCCTCGAATGAAGGCATCACCATACTTGTTCTTCAGTTGCCCGTTGACATACTCCTCTGTTTGTTCCATTGCAATATTCATATAGCCATCAAGACAAGCCAGGATACCTACAAGATTAACCACAAGGAATAAAAGTAACTAATCTGTACCCAGAAGCAAAACTCGTAATGTAAAGCCATCAAAATACATTCATGATGGCAACTCTCAAAACAGGGAATTTGTAGGCCTATTATTTGGTGCGTTCAAGAGCCAGGTTCCGCAATTCCAATTCAATTTCCCAACTCTAGTTCTACATTGTGTCCTTAGCACCTCAAATGAGAAATGGTTGTACGACATCGAAGACGGAGGGAATATTTTGGAAAGGTTACGCACGCAAACAAATGAACAAATTTCAGCCAATTTGCGAATTGTGATACTAACTAGAGTAATGATTTTGATTTGCAAATTGAAACTGAAATTGAAATTGCAGTTGTGTTTATGAAGATCACCGACAATATGTATAGCCAATAAAGTGAAGATTGTGTGAGAATTAGGAATTAGGGTTTACGGTTTAGGAATACCGACCACGATAATCAACGCCAGAATTGAGCTTGACAACAACGGGGCGGCCGCGAATGGACTTGAGGAAATCAGCAGGGGTCTTTGTGGTTCCAGATCCTTTCTCTTTCTCTTTCTCCGCTGCTCCACTCATTTTCTAGAACCTTCCAAACACAAATACAGACAGTCAGACACAGTATCTTCGAAGCAACAACTAACTCAACCCTCAATCATCTCAAATCATGACAATAAATAAAGGTTAACCACCAAAAACCAGAAACGTTTTGGAAGTTACAAAAATATATTCAAATTTTAAATAATTTTAAAATGATACAAAAATATTTAATAATAAATATATATTTTTAAAAAATATTTTAAAAATTAAATTTTGATGTAATTTTTTGTAAACGTTATTAAAAAATTGAGATATTATTCTTAAAATTTGGTGTCTTCTTTTGCTGAGTTGTAATTTTTTAAAAATATTATTGATTATTAACAAAAAATTACAAAAAATATATACTTAATGAAAAATTACCAAATTTTAAGAATAATAATATTTTATTTTTTTAATCATACTTGTAAAAAATCGCATCAAAATTTAACATCTACTATATTTTTTGAGAAATATATATTTAATATTAGATATTCTTTAAGATTATCTAACATTAAAGATGTTGTTACGGTGGGTAACCGGAGATTAATAGAATGGATGGCGTTGGCTGGTCCAAATGTATGAAGGAGGAGGACTCCGAATGTATCTGCAACTCGGGAGGCTCCGTCCGACTTGTTTGTGCGAGGAGAGGGGGTGGTACCTGCAAAGACACTCCGATGCCTAAGTTAGCAAGAGTGTGAGCAGGTCTAGAGAATATTGGGATTAGAGATACCTGAGGGGTGTCAGTGTATTTATAGTGGTGAGCCAATAACCACCGTTGGAGTAGTGCCATATCTTTAGGGTGTTAACCGTCCCATTATCTTAGGGAGGTTAAGATATGGCTTGATGAAGTGGTTAGAGAGATTTTAGGGGCGGTTACTCATTTGAATGAGTGTTTATCTGCCAGCTAATCTCGTATCCGACTTCTTTAGGACAAATCGTAGTCAACACCGACTTCTTAACACGAAGGTCGGTGCTAAGCAGGGCTCAATCCTCTGGGCTAAGCCTTTCTTTTGGACCTGAGCCTTTATTATTGGGCCAGGGTATGAACAGTGCCCCTACTTGAGCCCAAGATCTCTTTAAGACTTGGGTTCAAGTATTTAACTCGGGTTCGTAGCCGACCTTTTTGGAGGAGACGCGGGTTTTTAACCGACGTGATTTTCGCGACCTTTTGTTTCTGACAGTTACGTCTATTCAAGCGTCGTGTTCGTTAGGGATGCACTTAGGGATTGATGGCTTTGGTAACGGTGCACTCTCATTAATGACTGCTCCGTTTTTACCATTATGCCCCTTATCATGTTTATAAATACTTTCCCTCTCTTTCATTTTTCCGTTTCTGCAATCTTTCAAATTTACTTCTTTCTTCGTTCGTGCTGCATTCTTGCGTTTGGAGACTTCTGCTTCTTCCAACCTTCACTTTTGGATAAAGGTTAGCTTTTCTTCTTTCATGATATGCTTTGTGTTTGCATGCTTTTATTTTGTAGGTAGATAGGTTGGTTTGTAGATTTTGGCTCCGTATCTCCTCCCCTTAGAGACCGTGTTTTTTATTTTTCTTTTCTTTTTCTTTTGTAGGTTTTTGTCACCCTTTATAAGAAAAAAGAAATGGCTTCCGTAGATAGTCTTTCTCAATGGGTTGATGTCACGGTTCTAGGGGAGGAACCCTTGGTCGACGCTGAGTTTATTACTCATCTTCGTACTCACCACATGATCTGTACTTCGGAGGAGGACGAGCCAAAGTATGAGTTGGTAGTCCCGGGTCCAGAAGACCGGGTTTGCTTTGGGAGGGCCAATAAGGCGGCCCCTCATTTTTTCTTTATGTATGAATGTATGATCACCCGTTTGGGTGTTTTTCTTCCTTTTTCGAATTTTGAGGTGTCTGTTTTGCACCACTGTCGAGTTGCCCCTACCCAACTTCACCCCAATTCTTGGGGTTTTCTGAAAATTTATCAATTCATTAGTCATGCTTTGGACTTTCCGACCTCTTTGAGGATTTTCTTCTTTCTTTTTCACATGACTAAGCCCTTTAGTGGGCTAAATAACAAGCAGCAATGGGTATCTTTCCGAGCCATACAAGGTCGAAGAATTTTCACCCTTTTTGACGAATCCTTCCATGACTTCAAAAATTATTTTTTCAAAGTGCAAGCCGTAGAGGGTCACCACCCATTTTTTCTGGATGAGAATTCTTCCCCTCGCTTCCCCCTCTATTGGTTGGAGGCCTCCCCTTGCGAGAAGTACGGTCTGGATGACCTGGACGAGGTGGAGGCGGCCATTGTGGGGTTTTTCCGAGAAGTGTGGGGGAGGGCCCCATACTTGGACACTAGGAAATTCCTCCAGGGATCGCCGACCTTTGTTCGGTCGCAACTAGGTAGTATATGCATTTCTTATTTCCGACTTGTATCTGCCGACTTGGGTTTTGCCGACTTGTAATTTTTGCTAATTGTTTCTTTTGCAGACATGGCAAGGAAGAATGCTCAGGAATCTTACCAGAGAGTCCAGGAGGCTAAAGCAAAATCCCGGGCCAGGGCTGGTGGTGCCAGGGTGATCATCTCTCCTCCTCCTCCTCCTCCTCCTCCTCCTCCTCCTCAGAACGTGGGAACTCCCTCTCAGCCCATTGTGATTTCTTCTTCAGCCTTATCTCGGCCACTCCCCTCCGCCCGAATTCTTTCTGAGCCAGAGAAGAAGAAGCGCAAGACTTTAGAGTCTGGCTCTTCTTTTGATGGTGGGGTTAAGGCGGATGCTCTTGCATTCGTCCGAAAGAACATCTATCCTCATATAAGTATGGATGATGTTTCTGTTCGAAACCACCTCACCACTCTGGCGGAGGAAAGTTTTAGGGCGGCGGGTGTTTGTGGTAAGCTTTTGGATATTTTTGAGAAGACTCCTCTCAGCTCTTTGGGGTTTTCCTCGAAGGTTGAGGAGCTGGAGGGGAGGCTTCTTTCTTATCAGGAGCAAAAGAGGGAGTTGAAGGAGGAGGTCGCCAAGCTGAGGGCGGAGAGAGATAGCCTTCGCGAGAAGGAGAGCAAGTTGCGGGCCCAATGCAACATGGAGGCGAGTTTGAGGAAGACAGCACAGCAGAGTTATCAGAGTTTATTTCAAGATCTTGTGTCTGTGAAGAAGGATTTGCTGAACTCTCGAAATGCGTATGCCGAGTTGGAGGACTCTATCGCTGATGGTGCCGAGGAGTCTTGGAGGATTTTCCTGGAGCAAGTCAGAATTATTGCTCCCGACTTGGATCTTTCTCCTTTACATCCTGACAAAGTCGTTATTGATGGTGCTATTGTGGATCCTCCTGCCCCCGTAATCGTTTCCGAGTCAGAATTGAAAACTCGGGGGCAGAGGATTATTGAGTCCCCTCCTCGTTCCAAGGACGCTTTGAGTTCTTCAGTTGTTCCTCCGACTTCCTCTTCATCTCCTGTGGATGCCTCTCTTCCCGGTCCTGGTGGCGCTCCTCCTGATTCTGGTAGTGGTGATCCGTCTACTCTTCTGCAGAAATAACTTTTTATGGCTATATGGGGGCTCGGCCTGTGAGTCCCCCCTTTTTTAAACTCTTTATATGTTGTTTGGTGGTGTTTGGACAATTTCTTTTGGCCTTTTAAGGCCGTAAACAAAATATTTTAGAAAGTGCCCTTTTTTAATAAGGGTTAACAAAATAAATACCCCTTTTTGGATAAGGGTTTAAGTTACCTTATGCGTGTATGCTTTTCTGATTTTGATTTTTCGAAGTCCCCTTGATCTTTTTCCGAAAACCTTTCCCATTGGCTTGTCTGTTTTTCTAAGCCTTTTTGTTTAAGGACTTTTAGACAGCCTTTAAAATTTTTCCTAGGTTTTTCAATCTCTCTTTTGTTATTCCTTATGCTCAATTATGTTTTATTGAGTTCTTATGACTTAGATTATTTTTGCGATGCGTTTTTCTTCTGCTCGGTTCTTCACTCCGACTTTTGAGTCGAAGTGTTTTCGAGCTTCTCTACTCGGAGTTTTGTTTCGACTTATGAGTCGAGTTGTTTCCGAGTTGTATACGATCGGCTTATATAACCTCTTTACACCGACTTGTACCTCGTCGTTTTATCCTGACGACCATCTAGGTCGGTTCATGAGATTTTCACGTTTTGTCGAGCTTAAGTCGGCGCGTTTTGTAGAAAGACTTAAAAAATAGAAAGGAGTTTATAAGAGATATTGTAGATGAAAACAGATCTTTATTAATTGGGGAGGTACCTTCTTGCTACTAAGGGTTTTAATAGCCTACTTTCCCTTAGCCTCTACTATGATGCCTCGTTAAAAACCCTTCTCCAGAAAAAACCCTTTAATTTTTGGGAAAAAATCATGAAGTTGGGAAAAGAGTACATCAGGGAGTAGAGTTCGCTTTTAACTGTAGTACCTTTTCATATTACAAGCATGCCACGACCTTGGGAACTCAGTGCCGTTCAGGTCGGTTACTTTATAATAACCTTTTCCTAAAACTTCATTGACTTTGTATGGTCCCTTCCAATTTGCGGCGAGCTTTCCTTCTCCTGATTTGTTGACTCCAATGTCGTTTCTGATTAAGACCAAGTCATCTGGGGCAAATGTTCTTCGAATGACCTTTTTGTTGTACCTTGTAGTCATCCTTCGTTTCAATGCTACTTCTCTTATCTGGGCATCTTCTCGGACTTCGGGGAGCAAGTCGAGCTCCTCTTTGTGCCCCCGTATGTTTCCGACCTCGTCATGGAGAATTACCCTTGGGCTTTGCTCATTGATTTCTATTGGTATCATGGCTTCTACGCCATAGACTAGTCGGAAGGGTGTTTCTCCCGTGGCGGATTGGGGGGTTGTCCTGTAAGCCCATAGCACTTGAGGGAGCTCCTCAGCCCAAGCTCCTTTTGCTTCTTGCAATCTCTTCTTTAGCCCTACCAGTATGACTTTGTTGGCTGTCTCGGCTTGCCCATTGGCTTGTGGGTGCTCCACCGAGGTGAACTGATGTTTGATTTTCATACTGGCTACTAAGCTTCTGAAGGTAGCATCGGTGAATTGGGTTCCATTATTTGTAGTGATGGAATAAGGTATCCCATATCTTGTGATGATATTTTTGTAGAGGAACCTCCGACTTCTTTGAGCGGTGATGGTGGCCAATGGTTCTGCTTCTATCCACTTTGTGAAGTAATCTATTCCCACGATCAGGTATTTAACTTGTCCTGGCGCTTGGGGAAAAGGACCTAACAAATCCATTCCCAATTTTGCAAAAGGCCATGGAGAAGTGATACTGATGAGCTCTTCTGGTGGAGCCACGTGGAAATTTGCATGCATCTGCATGGTTGACACTTTTTCACAAATTCTGTGGCATCTTTCTACAAGGTCGGCCAGTAGAATCCAGCTCGGATTACTTTCCTGGCTAGGGACCTTGCTCCGAGATGGTTTTCGTGGATCCCACTATGTACTTCCTCCAATACCTCAGGGGTTCTTGAGGTCGGTACACATTTTAACAATGGTGTCGATATCCCCCTTCTGTAGAGGATATTTCTCACCAAGGTGTAGTGTTGTGCTTCCCTTAGGATCTTTTTAGCTTCTTTCTCCTCTTTAGGGAGGATGTCGAATTTCATGTATTCGACTAAGGGGTTCATCCATCCGAGGTTTAAACCGACTACCTCAAGTACTTCTTGTTTGTCTTCTATTTTTGCTACTGAGGGTTTCTGGAGGGTTTCTTGAATCAGGCTTCTGTTGTTCCCTCCTGGTTTGGTACTTGCTAACTTGGACAGGGCGTCTGCTATGCTGTTTAAATCCCGAGTTATGTGTTTAACCTCGGTTTCTGCAAAATGCCCAAGGTGCTCCAGAGTTTTGTCCAAGTACCTCTTCATGTTTGGGTTCTTTGCCTGATACTCTTCACTTATCTGGGAGGTCACCACCTGTGAGTCGCTGTATATCATCACCTTTGTAGCACCGACTTCTTCTGCCAATTTCAATCCGGCAATTAAGGCTTCATATTCTACCTGATTATTTGAAGCTGGAAATTTAAATTTTAGGGAAACCTCTATCTGGGTTCCTCTTTCATCTACCAATATTATGCCTGCGCCACTTCCTGTTTTATTGGAGGATCCGTCTACATAGAGTTCCCATGTAGTCGGTTTTTCCTCCTGATCCCCTGCGTATTCTGCAACGAAGTCGGCGAGGCACTGGGCTTTAATTGCTGTCCAAGTTTCATATCTTAGGTCGAACTCAGAGAGCTCTATTGCCCATTGAACCATTCTCCCTGCAACATCCGTCTTTTGGAGGATTTGCTTCATGGGTTGGTTCGTACGGACTCTTATTGTGTGAGCCTGAAAGTAAGGTCGTAGCCTTCGTGAGGCTATTACTAAGGAGTAGGCAAACTTCTCTAGTTTGTGGTACCTTAGCTCAGGGCCCTGTAGAACTTTACTGATGAAATAGACTGGATGTTGTCTGACCTCGTCTTCTTTTATTAGGGCTGATGAAACAGCTTTGTCCGCTACGGATAAGTACAGGACGAGGTCTTTTCCTGATGCTGGTCGAGTCAGAATAGGAGGTTGGCTTAAAAACTTTTTGAACTCTTGGAACGCCTCCTCGCATTCCGAAGTCCATTCAAACTGACATCCCTTTCTCAATAAGGAGAACAGAGGAAGGGATTTTAGTGCCGATCCTGCCAAAAATCTGGAGAGGGCTGCAAGTCGGCCATTGAGCTGCTGGACTTCTCTCACACAAGTCGGACTTTTCATTTCTAGGATGGCTCTACACTTATCGGGATTGGCTTCGATCCCTCTTTGTGTTAGCATAAACCCTAGAAACTTCCCTGCCTCCACCGCGAAGGCGCACTTTGCGGGATTTAGTCTCATCCCGTGCAGCCTTATGATGTCAAAGACTTGTGAGAGGTCTGACAAGAGGTCGACTTCCTTCTTGGTTTTTACCAGCATGTCGTCGACGTATACTTCCATTAGGGTCCCCAGGTGAGGGGAAAACACTTTATTCATCAACCTTTGATATGTGGCTCCTGCATTCTTCAATCCGAATGGCATGACCACGTAGCAGAAATTAGCTCTGGGTGTGATGAATGATGTTTTCTCCTGGTCTGGCTCATACATCAGGATTTGATTATATCCCGAGTAGGCGTCCATAAATGATAAGTACTGGTACCCCGAGCTGGAGTCCACTAGGGTATCAATACTCGGTAGGGGATAAGGGTCCTTGGGACACGCCTTATTTAAGTCGGTATAGTCGACACACATTCTCCATTTGCCATTCTGTTTTTTGACTAGCACTACATTGGCTAGCCATGTTGGGTACTTGACTTCTCTGATGAAGCCAGCTTCCAGGAGCGCCTGCACTTGCTCTTCTACTATTAGGGCTCGTTCTAGACCGAGCTTGCGTCTTCTTTGTTGTACCGGTCGGGATCCTGGATAAACCGAGAGCTTGTGGGACATGAGTTCCGGGTCTATCCCTGGCATGTCAGAAGCCTTCCAGGCGAAGAGGTCGGAATTATCTCTTAGGAGCTCGGTCAATTTTTGTTTTAGGGTTTCCCCCAGGTTGGCTCCTATATGAGTATTTTTTCCTTCCTCCTTACCGACCTGTATCTCCTCGGTTTTTCCTCCCGGTTGTGGTCGCAGCTCTTCTCTGGCCCTTGCGCCACCGAGCTCTATTGTGTGAACTTCTCTGCCCCTTCCTCTCAGATTTAGGCTTTCATTGTAGCATTTCCTCGCCAATTTTTGGTCTCCCCTTACCGTTGCTATTCCCGCTGAGGTCGGGAATTTCATGCAGAGGTGGGGAGTGGATACCACTGCTCCGAGCCGATTAAGGGTAGCTCTGCCGATTAAAGCATTATATGCTGACCCCACATCAATGACTATGAAATCTATACTCAGAGTCTTTGATTTTTCTCCTTTTCCAAAAGTGGTGTGAAGGGGCAAAAATCCTAATGGTTTTATTGGCGTGTCCCCTAATCCGTATAGGGTGTCGGGGTAGGCTCTTAATTCTTTCTCATCTAACCCTAGCTTGTCAAAAGCGGGCTTAAAAGAATGTCCGCCGAGCTTCCTTGGTCTACTAGGGTTCTGTGGAGATGGGCATTTGCTAGGATCATAGTTATTACCACTGGATCATCGTGTCCAGGGATTATTCCTTGCCCATCTTCTTTTGTGAATGAAATGGTAGGGAGGTCGGGTGACTCTTCCCCGACCTGGTAGACTCTTTTGAGATGTCTCTTGCGAGAGGATTTGGTAAGTCCCCCTCCCGCGAACCCTCCTAAGATCATATGGATATGTCTCTCTGGTGTTTGCGGTGGTGGGTCTCTTCTATCCATATCGTCTCGCTTTCTCTTTCCATGACCGTCCGACCTTTCTATGAGATATCTATCAAGCCGACCTTCTCTGGCCAGCTTTTCTATCACATTTTTAAGATCGTAACAGTCATTTGTGGAGTGACCATATATTTTATGGTACTCGCAGTAATCGCTGCGGCTCCCCCCTTTTTTATTTTTAATGGGTCTAGGGGGTGGCAATCTCTCAGTGTTACAAATCTCTCTGTATACATCCACTATAGAAACTTTCAGAGGAGTATAAGAGTGATATTTTCTTGGCCTTTCGAGACCGAGTTCTTCCTTTTTCTTGGTTTCCCTTTCCCTCTCTTTTGTTGAGGGAGGGGGCCCAGGTCGCCAACTCAGGTCTCTTAATTTGGCGTTTTCCTCCATGTTGATGTACTTTTCAGCTCTTTCCTGTACATCACTTAGAGAAACAGGGTGTCTTTTAGATATGGACTGCGAGAAGGGGCCTTCTCTGAGTCCATTGACTAATCCCATTATGACTGCCTCTGTGGGCAGGTCTTGAATCTCCAAACATGCTTTGTTGAACCTTTCCATATAGGCTCGTAAAGATTCTCTGACCTCCTGTTGTATTCCCAGGAGGCTCGGTGCATGTTTCACTTTGTCCTTCTGGATTGAGAACCTCATCAAAAACTTCCTTGAGAGGTCTTCAAAACTAGTAACCGACCTCGGAGGGAGGCTATCGAACCACTTCATCGCTGCTTTCGATAGAGTGGTTGGGAAGGCCTTGCATCGCGTAGCGTCGGAAGCATCGGCTAGGTACATCCGACTTTTGAAGTTGCTCAGGTGATGCTTTGGATCCGTGGTTCCATCGTAGAGGTCCATATCAAGGCTTTTGAAGTTCCTCGGAACTTTTGCTCTCATTATGTCCTCGCTGAAAGGATCCTCCCCACCCAAGGGCGGCTCTTCTTGTTCCTTACGGGAGTTACGACCTTTGAGGGAGGATTCTAACTTTAAGAGTTTTATTTCTAACTCTTTTCGTCGTTTCATCTCCTCTTTTAGGCTCTTTTCCGTTTCTTTTTATCGCTCCCGCTCTTGTTCTAACTGTTCCAGGCGGCTGTGGACTAATCCCATGAGTTTAGTTACATGGGATGGTCCTTCTTTTTCTGACTCGCGCCCTTTTGAGGAGTTTACCTTCGGGTTTTTTACTCCGGAGGTGCCTTCTTTGTGCTGATTGTCAATTTCCTAGTGGAGGGTGAGGTCCACATCATTATTGCCTGTGTCCAGATTCTCTTGCTCAGAATCTGTCTCCACATGACCTTCTTCATGGGATCTTTCCGCCATCGGTGGATGATCTCTCGGGTCCCCGGCAACGGCGCCAATAGAATGGATGGCGTTGGCTGGTCCAAATGTATGAAGGAGGAGGACTCCGAATGGATCTGCAACTCGGGAGGCTCCGTCCGACTTGTTTGTGCGAGGAGAGGGGGTGGTACCTGCAAAGACACTCCGATGCCTAAGTTAGCAAGAGTGTGAGCAGGTCTAGAGAGTATTGGGCTTAGAGATACCTGAGGGGTGTCAGTGTATTTATAGTGGTGAGCCAATAACCACCGTTGGAGTAGTGCCATATCTTTAGGGTGTTAACCGTCCCATTATCTTAGGGAGGTTAAGATATGGCTTGATGAAGTGGTTAGAAAGATTTTAGGGGCGGTTACTCATTTGAATGAGTGTTTATCTGCCAGTTAATCTCGTGCCCGACTTCTTTAGGACAAATCGTAGTCAACACCGACTTCTTAACACGAAGGTCGGTGCTAAGCAGGGCTCAATCCTCTGGGCTAAGCCTTTCTTTTGGACCTGGGCCTTTATTATTGGGCCAGGGTATGAACAGATGTATTTCTCAAAAATACATTAAAGTTTGAATTTTGATGCGATTTTTCGCAAGTATGATTAAAAAAATAATATATTATTATTCTTAAAATTTAGTGATATTTTACTAAGTATATATTTTTTGTAATTTTTTAAAAGTATTATTGGTCGTTAACAAAAACAAACATATTTAATGAAAAATCACCAAATTTTAAGGATAATAATATCTCACTTTTATGATCATCTTGCAAAAAATCGCATCAAAATTCAATCTCTAAGCCATTTTTTGAAAATATATATTTATTATTGGGTATTTTTGTCGTGTTTTTAAATTATTTGAAAACATTTTTGTCGATAGTAAAATTTGGATACATTTTTGTCAGCGTTTGAATAATTCAAGAGTATTTTTTGTGGTTAACCCAAAATAAAGATTCAGGACTCACAAAAAGGTTGCCGGTGCTAGTGACGGTGGTCATCAGCACACTATGGCGTAGAGATAAGCAAGCCTGACTATGCTCAGCAGAACTGATTTTCTTTTTTTTTTCTCCAAAATGAGTAATAAGTAGAAAAATCTCAGAAGTAAGAACTCAGAATCCACATTAACACTACTTTTGCGAAAATATAAATCATACCTTTTGGGTTTAATTTTAGACTAATATTCTATATTAGTTCCCAAGAATAGAGTTAAACCCCCCAAAATAGTCTTGAGATTGCATCCTGCACTAAAATCGTCTTTGAAATTCTAATTGTACCAACTACATCCCTAAGATTGATAAAAGTACACCACATTAGTCCCCGACCCATTTTCCAATAACGACATGATGACATGGCTTAATGACGTGGGCTGTTAGTGACACGTGTCACTCCATAGTTTGACCACGTGTAATGGTATGATGATGCGACCGGTGACACGTGGCATGCTGATGTGGATCGTTGTGCCATGTCTCAATTCTATTTGGCCACGTATCCGTTTGTGCCATGTGCCGCAATAGTATTCGTCCATGTGTCATCATTGTAGATACACCAAATTAGTCCCCCACTTTGCATTAAGTGACTTATTTTAGTCCTTGAAATTGAATATCGTATACCAAACTAGTTCCATCACTAGTTTTTTTCTCATTTTTTTAAAATTTAAAATTTTAATATTTTGGATGCACTAATTTCAATTCTATTTTTTCATGTATCGTTTAAATACAAGTGTTTTTATAAAAAATTTTAAGATTTTAGTTTTAAATATATAATTTGTTTCTATAATAATTTAACATTGGTAAATTTGTAATATATAAGTATGTTATTATTAAAAAAGAATTATATGATTGATTAGACACATTTTTTCTCAAAAAATATGTATTTTTAACAAGAAATCAAGAATTAAAATACTTTTTTCTGGTTCTTATGAAATACACATTTTTGTTGTGTGTAAATGAGCTAGACTGAAGATACTTCAAGCACCCTTACTACCATCTCCAACCTCTTCAGTCTAGATGAAAGAGGTCAGAGATGGTAGTGAGAATACTTGAAATGTCTTCACGTCAACTTCAAGACAGCATTTAGGAGTACTCGCAAAAGAAAAAATATTTTATAAAAGCACTTGTATTTAAATAACATGTGAAAAAATAGAATTGAAATTAATGCATTTAAAGATATTGAGAATTTTGAATTTATAGAAAAAAATGAGAAAAAATTAGTAAATGGACTAGTTTGGTGCACGACATTTAATTTGGTCTAAGATATTCAATTTCAAAGACTAAAATGAGTCACTTAATGTAAAGTGAGGGACTAATTTGATGTATCTACAATGATGATATAACGGATGACACGTGGCACAAACCGACACGCGGTTAAATAGCATTGTGACACGTGGCACAACTGTTCACATAAGCATGCCATGTGTCACTGGTGTACCTCATGGTTATTTTAGACCATGTAGAGGATTGCAACAAGGCGATCCTCTTTTGCCCTATCTCTTTTTATTCTGTGTAGAGGGTCTATCCCATCTGCTCCACAGAGGAGAACAGAGCCTAGAGTGGAAGGGAGGTCCTTATCAAGGTGGTGGCTACAGCAGCGCCTATTTACACTTTCAGTTGCTTTAGACTTCCAAAAACACTAATAGAAGATATACAAAGAGCCATCTTATAGTTTTGGTGGGGCCAAAAAGGATCGAAAAAGAGAATACAATGGATTGAATGGCGAATTACATGTAGGCCCAAGAGCCAATGGGTCTCTATTTTAAAGATCTTAAAGCTTTCAACTTTGCAATGCTAGCCAAGCAAGGTTGGAAACTACTTACAAGAACAAACTCTCTAATCTTTAAAGGGTACCGAAGTAAATATTTCAAGACTCCAATTTTCTCAAAGCAGAAGTTGAAAACAACCCTTCTTGAGATGGATGAGTGTAACAGAGGGCTGAAAAATTATGAAAAAATGTATCCTATGGAGGGTGGACAACGGTTCAGATATCAGAATAAGAGAAGATTCATGGGTTCGTGATTATCTGTCTATTACTCACAATACAGAGGCTAATTCAGAGTACAATCATACATGAGTTTCACACCTAATTTTACCAAACAGAACATGAAACTAGATACTAATATAAAAAAATATATTCAGACCAGAAATTATAGAGGCTATCATAAACACTAAAATCCAACAAGGTGATAATGAGGTTACCTGGATGAAGGAGAAAAATTGATGCTATTCAGTAGCGTTTGGGTACCAGCTAACGTTCCAATCCTTCCACCCTCCAGTAAAGTTCCTGCCAGGACAGTGTCAAAATAAGCAATTGTGGTCTGATATTTGGAGCATCAAATGCCAACCCAAGATAAAAAATTTTCTCTAAAAAGTTATGCACAAAGGCCTATCTGTCCAACAATAACTAAGCGAAAGACTTCCATCAGTGAGTCTATTATGTTAGCAATGTAACTGGTCCCCTGAAACTGTTGCTTATTGCCTCTGGATGTGCACAAACACTACTGAGACTTGGCAAATCTCTAATTTACCTGTTCCAGCTTTAATTGAAGAACCATGAATTTGGTGGAATGAGCTTGACAAAAATTTGAAGTTTGGCAGCAAATCGACAAAGAAGAAGGAGCTTGCAACAAATATAATATGGTAAATTTGGAAGGCCCGGAACGAGACTCTATTTAAAAACCAGAGACACTATCCTCTTCAAACTGTTGATGCTGTTTGCCACACCATGGAAGAAGATCGACACTCACGTTTGAACACCCTTTTCCTGGAGAGTCCCTTCACCTTCTAATTACTTTATCTTTTGGTTCCCTTTCTTTCTATTGAATTATGGTATTATGATTTAAGTTAGATCATTCCACCTTTGTCCTTGTTGTGTTGTCTATTTTTGGACCACAAATTTCATTCAATGAAATTATTTTTAATTTGGAAAAAAATTTTCTTATAAGTATTTTTTATAATATTTTTATTCTTTTAATTTTTAGTTTATAAGTAGTACTTTATCAATTAATTAATTAGTAATTAAATAAATTATTTATATGAGAAATTATTTTTTGCATTATCTTATACTTTGTTTGGATGGAAGATGAAAAATGAGAGGAAAGAAAATAGAAGGAAAGAAAATGAAAGGAAAAGTTAATTTTTTTATGTTGTTTGGATGAAGAGAAAATAGATGGAAAGAAAATAGGAGAAAAAAATTTTTTATTTGAATAAAAAAAAAGTAAGGAGAGAGAAAATCATAACCAAGTGAAATTATATTAATACCCTTCTCTATATTATATATAAATAATAATATAGCAATGTATTTTTACCATTATTTATATGAAGGGTAAATTTGTAATTTTACTATTGTTTATAACTTTTTCTTCCGTTTTCATCTCATGTCCAAGAAGAAAAGTTTTGAATGACCTCCGTACTATTTTTTTTGTTTTCCTTCCAATTTTCTATGTTAATCCAAACAGAGAAAAAGTTAATTTTTCATCTATTTTTCATCCTTACATTTTCTTTTCATTCAATTTCCTTTAAACCAAACAATGCGTTAAAGAAGAGACTAATCTCACAATTTAAAAAATAGCGTAAAAATGATATTTTAAATAAAAAATATTTAATATTAAAATTTTTAGATACAAAATAAATTGTATAGACATTTAAGAGATAAATATAAAATATGTGTCTAACCTAAATAAAAGACAAAATAAGAGTACTCTTGAGAAATAAAGAATTATATCGAATATCCTTGTAAATATTTTTTATGTTGAATACGATTAAAAATGAATCTTTATGTCTCTTTTCCAATATCTAAAAATTTAGATATCATCGTTAATGATGGCATCATCAGAGAAGATGATAAAGAAAAGAGAATAAACAGTGATAACGGAGGGAACGTCTATTTGATACTTAAGATGCAAGAATTCATTCACTTGGTAGCAATACGGTGTCGAAGCTTACTGATATTGGCTGAGTCGGTTTCAGACCATAGCCCAAAAACAAAAACACCTCCTCCATGTCTTCCGTTAAACTTTCATGGTTAGTCAATCTTATACATGGTGCTTTTAAATAGTGTGTAACCCTTTTTTACATGATTATCACGATTGGCGAGGATAATGCTTAGAAGGACCGAAGTTACGTGACAAAAAAAGAATGGAAGAGTAAAAATATGTTTCAATTAACAGAAGAGGTATTCTTTTAGGTAACAATGATTTAAAAAAATAAAATGAATTTAGTTTTTAATATTTTAAAAAATTATACAATTTTCTATTTCAAATAATAATTTAATTATAAAATAACCTTAATATAATTAAGATAGTAATTCAGGTTAAAAGTAAATATCTAATTAAAATGTAACACATCATAGAGAATAATTTACATATTATTTTAAAGTGAGTTAGATATAATTTATTATTTTATAATATAATTTTTGTTTATTTAAAAATTAAATAACAGTATTTATTGAATTACGAAGTTAATTTACACATTGTTTAAGTTGGAAAAATTTGGAGGAAAAGAAAATAAAGAAAAAGAAAAAGGATAAACAAGTAAATTTTTTGTTATTTAGATGATGAGAGAAAATGGAGTAGAAAGAAAGAAAATAGTGTGGAGTCCACTAAAATATTTTTATTCTAAAGATGAGATGAAAATAAAAAAAATGTGATAAATATTAATAAAATTATATATTTATCTTTTATCATTAATAAATTATAATTTACATATAATATAAATAAGAATATTAATATAATTTTATACTATTATAATTTTTGAAGTAATACTATGTGTATATCAAAATCAGCTACCAAAGTCAGCCATCAGTATAAAATACATGTTAAAATATAAATATATATTAAAAATAAATTAAATCACACATATATTTATATATAAATATATTAATAACAGATTTTAGTAGTTGATTTTAATGTACAAATAATATTGTTAATTTTTTTATCCAAACAAATTTTTTTATTTTTTATTTATTTATTTTTTCATCCAAATAACACATAAATAATTCCACTATTTCTTTTATTTTCTCTGATCTCATTTTCTTTTTTCTTAATTTTTTTTATTTTTTTCCCGATATCCAAACAAAGCCTTAAAGGTCACTCGCTAACTCCACTCGAATAACAGAAACTAAACAAGTGTAACTAGGAAATGAAATAATCTCGCGGAAAATAAGCTGTATAATGATGTGAGAGATTATTGACCACTGGAAAGCGTATCTCACGTAATAAGGAATAAGCAATCTTACAAGTGAGATCAGATTCACATCACATCACACTACACCACAAGAGGCACAACGAGCAAGGAAGAGCACTCTTGAGTGATCAAGAATTGACAGGGATGGAAGGCATGAGATATGTAGTGGAGGTTGAGAAAGCGAGGGAAGCAACACAAGGTAAACCATCAATGGGTCCCGTTTACCGGGGCAAGTATCAGAATGATTCCACTACTCCTCCCATCGACGTTCTCAATAGCTGTTGGGACATTTTCCGGTATCTTTCTTCTATGGCTGCATGCAACTACGTCCATTACGCTCTATTGTCCCCCTTGATTTTGCTAGATCCATGCATTTGTTTTTATACATTTTTAACCATTCATCTTTCCTGATTCAATGTCTGCTGGTCCGAATTTCTAATCCTATTATTTGATCATTTTAGAGAGAGAAAGAGAGAGTAGAGTTTATATGATCATTTCAATCTTCCTATATATGCCTTTCGCATAATATCAAGGAAAAAAAAACCAATAAATTTGTTATTATGTATAGATGTTTTGATAAATATTTTTGTAATCGATTATTGATTTTGAATTATAAAAGAGCAAACCACTATAATGACAAACACGTGCCTGCATCATATAGAAGTCATATTTCACTATAAACAGTTGAAATGATCAAATTTTACATTTATTTGAAGGTGTTAATTAAGGCAAGCAAGTCCTAGTTACTCTTTTAGTTGTGTGTGCTTCTAAATTACTTTATGTGAAGTGTTATGGTTTTCATAATTCATTCAACAATACTATCAAGTTGTATTAATAAAACAGTGATAGTTATTTTTTTCTGAGTGTTTATGTTTTTTCTTACAGATCGGCTTATGAGAAGTTTCCAACAAATGCAATGCTTGGTACCCGGGAAATTGAGAATGCAAAAGTAAATTCTCTGTTGTTCTCTGTTGAATTCGTCTTGCGCGAAATTTCCTGATGCTATTGTGTTGTGAATTTGTGTCACTATTTGTAGGCTGGCAAGTACAAGTGGCAAACTTACAAAGAAGTGTACGAGGTGATACAGAAAGTTGGAAGCTCTATCCGCAGTTGTGGTTACGGGCAAGTAAGTCACCTATGCCTATTTACCACAAAAGAAAACCTTTTTTTCCACTTGTTTTGATCAATGCTCTTGTATGGTACTTCTTTGATGCTGCTGCTATCTTTTCATGAAGAGTTTAGAAATGATCATTTAGTTATTTTATTTTTCTTAGGGAAGAATCATCTCTTGCAGTCTGAGATTAATCAATATGATGCCAATTTTCAGGGAGTGAAATGCGGTATCTATGGTGCCAATTGCCCTGGGTGGATAATAAGCATGGAGGTTCATTTTCATTTCTTTGCTTTCACATTTTGTTTTGTCATCCTCTCAATGTTTCTTGTTGACTAAGTGCAACATAACTACAGGCCTGTAATGCTCATGGACTTTATTGTGTTCCTTTGTATGATACATTAGGTGAGTCCTTAACTTCTTTAGCATGACTAATCATTTAAAAGATCCTTTTAAGTTTGAATTCATTGTCCCAAGTTTAAAGAACACAGAATCCCGTTGATAATAGATATACTATATCAGAAGCCTTACTGTGTTTATAGCTTTTGTTCCTAGGTTCTTTTCATACCAAGAATATCTTCTGTATTAGTATTTTAATCTTTATTTTTCAAAGTTTGACTTATATTAGCATTCATATGTATGTGTATGCTCAGGTGCTGGAGCAGTGGAGTTTATTATATGCCATGCAGAGATCTCAATTGCTTTTGTAGAAGAAAAGAAGATACCCGAGGTTCTTCTACTAAAATTATTTGTTATATCAGTGTCTTCTTACAAAGCATGATTTTTTATTAACTGTGATCAATCCTTTTCATATATTTATTTCTGAAACTTTTCAGCTATTGAAGACATTTCCAAATGCATCAAAGTTTCTCAAGAGTAAGTTTTCACTGATTCTCTACACAAGTTTCTTAAAATGTCTCTGTATTATAAAGAAGCAATCACATTTATTTCTTTTTTGTAGCACTTGTGAGCTTTGGAAAGTTTACTCCAGAACAAAAGCAACAAGTTGAAAATTTGGGGGTGAAAAGCTATTCATGGGATGAATTTTTACAAGTGGTGGGTCATCCATTTCACACATTATTACTCATTTTCTACCATTAATTGTCAAGTTAAATCAAAGTTCATTCTTTTACTATTATTGTCATGCGCACTTTACTATCATACTAAAAAATTGTTGTATCGGCATATGTACTAAATTTTTAGTAAAAGCAGATTTTTCATAGGAATAACAAAGTAACGGTGTTTCTTACACATGGAAACTTCAACTAAAATGTAGGACTTTTTTTTAATTTATTTTTCTAGCACTTATAAATATTCACTCATATTCTTTCCTCTCACTTTTTAGTATTTGATCACCATTAGTTTATTTTTGTGGATATTTTGTGTTATTGAATGCCTAATTGGTGTTTTTGATCGCTGTGGCAGGGTGAAAATCAGAATTTTGATCTTCCTGTGATAAAAAAGAGTGACATCTGTACAATAATGTATACAAGTGGAACAACTGGTGACCCTAAGGGAGTCCTGTTATCCAATGAGTCCGTACTTATTGCGGTATCTGCGATACTGCAATTTCTAAGTAGTTGCAAACACTCTGTAAGTCAATAAGTAATCGTTACTCAATACAAAACATATAGTGGACTCCTATATGCAACGTAATTGATTTTCATTAAGTTATGCATACCTTTTTACAAAAAATAAAAAATAAAAAAATTTAATGTTCCATATAATCAATATTTCGCTGTCCCATCTTTGATTGTCTTATTCTCCTCCTTTTCTTGGTTTGCAGTTGCGGAACAAAGAAGTGTATATATCATATCTTCCCCTTGCTCATATCTTTGATAGGGTCATTGAGGAGGCAATGATATATGTTGGTGCCTCAATAGGATTCTGGCGTGGGGTGAGTACGCGTGCTAAATCTTTTATTACTAAAGGCATGGTTTTATTTTTTGGGGACAATGTGGGACATAACAGAAACAAAAATTCTATGTTATTTCTGTATTTTATTTTCTCTTTTATTCTGCACTACAAACACAACCTAAAAGAGTAGGTTGATGTAATTATTAAAGTTTGGATTTGGTTTATCCCCAAAGACTAATTAAACTTTTGTTGTTTATTATTTTGTTGGGACATAAAGGATGCCAGATTGTTACTTGAAGACGTTGCGGAGCTAAAACCAACTATTTTCTGTGCTGTTCCACGTGTGCTTGAAAGAGTGTACTCAGGTAAGCTTCTTGTGTTTTGTTGACAGTACAGTGATCTGTCCAACATAACATATCATAATTTCATCAAGGACAAAATTACATTCTAAAAATCTAATTATTTCCAACACATTGGAATGGCCTTTTTCTTAATTCCTTTTCTATTTTTCTGACTGAATAAAGTACCATCAACCATGAAAGACCTCACCCCAATCCCTAAGTGATATACAGGCTTGCAAAATAAGATTTCTGCTGGGGGGTTTGTGAAGCAGACAATGTTCAATTTTGCTTACTCATAGTAAGTACTTTGTTCTTGAATGTTATATTGTGATACTTGAATGTATGCAAATCATGACTTTATATATTTGAGTGCAGCAAGTTGAATAATCTAATGAACGGAGTAGGCATTGAGGACGCAGCTCCATTGTTTGACAAACTTGTATTTAGCAAGGTGCCATTATTTATATTTTTTAGTTCACCAAACCCTTGTCATTAAACAGCAAATATACTCATAATCTTCTTTTTTTTTTCAGATAAAACAAAGCTTAGGGGGTAGAGTACGAATTCTTTTGTCTGGAGGAGCACCACTAGCTAAACACGTGGAACTTTTTTTGCGGGTTGTGACTTGTTCTCTTGTCATACAAGGATATGGTATAGTTGATTTACTTAATAATACCCCCTTTCTAACTTACTCTCGTCAATATATGTATCAGATTGAGACTTGACACTTTCACTTTTTGTTATATATGGGACTCTTTCACTTATTTGATTTGTAAAAATTGAAATAGGATTGACTGAAACGGGTGCGGCATCATTTGCCCAGCTATTAAACAACTTCGACATGCTTGGTACAGTGGGGGTTCCACTACCATATGTGGATGCATGCTTGGAATCTGTTCCTGACATGGGATATGATGCCCTTGCAAGCACACCAAGGGGAGAGGTATGTATAAGGGGTGGTACTTTGTGTTCAGGGTATCACAAAAGGGAAGATCTCACCAACGAGGCTATAATAGATGGATGGTTCCATACAGGTTCGTTTTTTCCATTTCATTTATTTGATTCATTGATTGCATTGCTGCATGCATGGTCACGCTTTTATTCGATCTATTAAACAGGGGATATTGGAGAGTGGCAACCAAATGGAAACTTGAAAATTATTGATCGGAAGAAGAATATATTTAAGCTTTCACAAGGAGAATATGTTGCTGTTGAACACCTGGAGAATGTTTATGGTCAAAGCTCTGTTCTTGAATCAGTATGTCCTATCCATCCTTTTATTATCCTCTTACTTATTCGAGAAGCAAAGAGTGTTGTAATAACTTAGGAAAAGCATGCCAGAGAAACACTGTATGTTATTCAAACTAACAGATGTTTGAACCTCCTCGTTTCAGATATGGGTCTATGGAAGCAGTTTCGAGGCCTACCTTGTTGCCGTGATTAACCCCAAGAAAGATGCACTTGAAAGGTGGGCCGAAGAAAATAATATAACCAAGGACTACAATTCTCTATGTGAAGATCCAAAGGCAAAAGCCTACGTGCTTGCAGAACTCGTAAATACTGCCAAGGCAAAAAAGGTCATATTTTACTTCTACTTACATTTAGCCATCATCATTTTGAATTAAAAGCTCATAGTCACATTATACATATCAAGTAGAAATTTTTTTTGTTTACATTTAAATCAACATTATCTAATTCTTTTTCCATATTTATAAAAATGTATTTAATTTGAATAAATGGATGGAAGTGCCTATATTATGTGAGTATGTACAGGTTCGTCAGCTGAAGCTTTATTTGATCCTGAATATTGTTTTGTGGCAGTTGAAAGGTTTTGAGTTCATAAAAGCGATTCATCTTGACCCGGTTCCTTTTGACCAAGACCGTGACCTTATCACGCCAACATTTAAGAAGAAGAGACCTCAGATGCATAAATACTACAAGGTACACCAATATTTTGTTGATGAATGACTGAGATTAAATCAGTTGGTTGGTTGGTTGTATATAAGGTAAAAAAAAGTCTAAGAATCAGTAATTTTATTAAATTTTGGTGTATATAATCAATAAAAAAAAAGTAAATAATCTCACATTATTCGATAAAATCTCACACCATTAAAATCATTATTAATGACTACTTAATAACTATAAATCATAAATATTGCTGGCCCTATCATTCCTCGATAGGATAAATTATATTTTTGTTCTAACACTTTTAAAAAATTTTAATTTGATTCAATTTTGTTCCTAATATTTGAAATAAATTTTGATTTTACCTTTTATCTTATTTTTTTATCAATTAAAATTTTTCTTTTCGATTATATCCTTAATTAACCATATGATCACCATCAACATAATCTCATCCTCTCCACTTCCATCATCAGCATCTTCTCATCCCACTACAATCACACCTCCTTACTCCACCCCAAATGCCACTACCTCCACTCCCCCACCTCCATTACCACATCTCTCTCACTCCATCTCCACCATGTCTAACTTGAGAGGTATATTGGTGGTGGTGGAATGAGTGGTTGGAATAATAGATAATGATGTTGATGATAAAAGTGAGAAATCAAAGGAGAGGTTCCTAACTTGAGATTTGGAGATGAGGAAGGATGAGAGAAGATGAGTACGTGATGTTGATGATGATAGTGAGATAAAATTAAAGATATAATTGAAAAAAAAATTAATTAACAAAAAATATGATAAAGTGTAAAATTAAAATTTATTTCAAAGGATATGAACAAAACTAAATCAAATTAAATGTTAAGAATATTTTTAAAATTTTTCGAAAATATTAAAAATAAATTATATTTTATATAATTAGTGGAGGGATCTTGTGCTATTGCACCAGAGATCTTAAAGTCATAGAAAAAAAAACGAAAAATATTATTTATTTAAAATTTTAACTTTGTATATAAATAACATATATAATTCTATAATTTTAAGATAATATAAATATTAATTAATTTACAAATATATTTTTAAAATAAATAAAATTAATATTAATTTTTCAATGTAAAAAAATATTTATGAAGTATATATATTTCTAAAATTTAAAGTTTTATTTATATATGTAAACCATATAACCTAATTTTTCACTAAAGGAATAATTCTTTAATATATAAATTAATATAATGTACAAAAACAGTATGCAAATTAAATATTTAACATGGCATTTAAATTTTTAATCCTATTCCTAAGATGAAAATTAAAAGCAATATCAATGTGTTCATAAAGAAAAAAATATTTTCAAACTAAATTTATATCTTATAACTAAAAGTTTTAATGACTATATTCATAATAAACCATAAATCCATATTCAGTGTTTGTGGTAGTCAAATACGGACTAAAATTACTAAAAATTAGTGGCCTCCAAAATTTTTTAATAAAATATAAATATAACTAAGTTATAAAGCACTATATTTAAATTTATAATTATATTAATAAAATGAATTATGTAA
Source organism: Arachis hypogaea (assembly GCF_003086295.3). Classification (NCBI taxonomy): domain Eukaryota; kingdom Viridiplantae; phylum Streptophyta; class Magnoliopsida; order Fabales; family Fabaceae; genus Arachis; species Arachis hypogaea. Next base: position 100,010,498 of record NC_092038.1, read on the forward strand.
CAACAAATAAATTCATAACACAAACCTATCTTTTATAACTATTAAGATAAGATATGGAAAGCTTTTTGGCTTATTTGATCAAATATTATTTATTTTGAAGTATTATCAATATATAAATATAAATATAAATATAAATATTAATAGCTATACCTTAATTTATACGATAAATAAACAAGTTTATAATAATATAAATGTTATATATAAAAATATTAAAATCAGTATTAATTTATAAATTTAAAATATAAAGTTTAGTAATTAAATCAATACTCTTGTTAAAACTAAATTTTTAATTTTATCCCAAAATTACACACACACACACATATATATATTATAAAGATAATTTTATCCCAAAATTATACACACACACACGCGATTCTATTATATTATAAAGATAATTACAAAAATTTATTTAGGGTAAATCAAAGCTATATTTGTTAAATGTAAAAAATTAAGTAATAAATATATACTTTAAATCCTAAAAGTTTAACCCAAATTGTAAGTTTTACAGCTTAATTTTTTATAATTGAACAATTAAGTAATATCAATTAATATTTAAATGTAAATTGAATATTAGAAGAATTACAAAAGAATAATCAATATGTCCATTAGTCACTATAGTTATCTGAAGGACATAAATAATAAACATATTTTAATGATTGTTAGAAAATATACAAAAGGATAATTTGTATATCCATTGGTTATTATAGTTAACCAAAATATATTAATTATATACTTTGGTGATGTAATAATAACAAAAATAAAATTAATTCAATTTAATATAGTAATATTATATAAGTATCGGCGGATCTTGGTTTTGACACCCCCCCCCCTCCCTCTCTTTCCAAAAACAAAAATCTTTGGAGAAAAATTAGTAGTTTTGTTATATGTAGTATTGGTTGTTCAATTAGTTAATATTTTTTATTCTCTAACTCGAGTATTTAGGTTCAAATTCATACTCAATTATAATAATATACAATATATTAAATTAATAGATAAGATGGACTTAAATAATTAGACTTCTTAAATTTTGACTGATTAAAACACTCAATTAAACAAATACAAAACCTTCCAAAATTTCATAAACTTTTTTAATTTTTAAATCTGTAAATCTTTTCTTATCTACTTAACTTAATATTATTTTATTATTTATGAGTTTTTTATTGAAACTGTTTTACTAAACAAAGACACTCAAATACTCAATAATTATTATAATTTTTAATATTTATTATTTTAACTATAATTTTTTTAAATATTTTATAGTTTATATATTTCAAATTTTTTACAACTATAATAATAAAATAATTAAAAAAATAATGCTTTTTAAGAGGAAGGTTAATATATATATATATATATATATATATATATATATATATATATATATATATATATATATATATATATATATATATATATATATAACTTCAATAATGTCAATTCTAGTTAATAATTCTACAACTCTAATAATTTATAAAAAAAATGAAATACAATTTTTAAAAGTTCAAAAAGTTAAATTTAATGACAAATTTGGTTTTAATTATTTGCAATGAGATTTTGAAAAATAACCCAAATTTTGTAATAATATTTTAAATAAGGTTAGACGAAGTTATTTTAAATAGAGTGTATATCAAAATTATTTAGACAATTATTTTGTATCTGATATAAATTTTTGTCTTCCCAAAAATTATGTTAAAGTTTCGTCTTATGTATAAGCATAATTTGCTTCTCTATTATATAAGCATATTTAGTATATCAAAAATATTTTTTATATATTAAAATCAGTCACTAATATATTTGTATATAAATGTATGATTTAACTTATTTTTACTGTGTATTTATATTTTAATATATATTTTATATTAATGATTGATTTTGATAAATGCATAACATAATTGCTGGTATATATATAGATGTAGAAATAACAGGGTATATGTAGTAGGACTTTCAGCCTTGGACTACATTATTCTTTTGGATTTCTTCTCTTCCATTTTTTGTGGATACAAATCTGTGCACTGACTGCGATTTATTTATTTTTGTGCACAGAATAATATTGACGAAATGTACAAGTCAATAAACAACAAAACCAGTGCGTAAGATATTACTACTTGGAGCTACCTTCATGGAAACGTTTTTTTTTTTTTTTCTTCATGAGATTTCGCCCTCTTTTTTCCTCAAACTTTCCTTTTGATGATTCTATAGATGGTTTTTCATAGATAGCTGCTGAACTGAACCGTAGAAGGACTTAGGTAAAACTATATTTAGAACAATATTAATTATGCAATATGCTTATTCTTGCGAAAGCAATGAACGGATATCGAGAATGTGCATGTCAACTCTTATGCTCCAATGCTGTACTCAGTTACACATTTTGGAGCCTTAGATATGGATGCATGATTAGATCGAAAGCTTATTAACCATCTATGGATGCTATTAACCCGTTAATCCCGTCGTCTTCCGATAGTTAGTATTAAAATATACTCTGGTAACAACATTGTATAAAACGTCATGGGAAGTATAGATTCAACTTTGTAGAGTAAATTCTTGAGAAATTTTACTCTTGTTTAGTTACTCGGCACAGGATTCGGTGGTTTAGGAACCTTTGGATAGAAAATATGTTTTTAGAGTTTTTTTATCAATTGCTATATAGTACTTGAACTAATTTTAATTACAAATCAATTCCATATATTTTATTTAATTATAAAAATAGTTTTTTATTTTATAAATTATTATTTTATCAATTATCTATTATATTTATTAATAATCAAATACAAAAATAACAACCAATTATATCCTCCATTCATCCTAATAATTCCAATTGATTAAAAAATTAACTTTGATCTCGTTACGTTCGTCCATGGCTTCCAAATCGTATTTCCTTGAAATTCAATCGATTGGTTTTTCAAAATAATCGATTGAATGATAACTCAATCGATTGGTTTACACTATATCACAAAACAATCGATTGTAAGGTAGAATGGTAAAAAGCTTGTACCAATCGATTGTTTATACTTTCTAATCGAATGAATGCCTCAAAACAATCGATTGAATTCACGAAAACAACATGGATTTGCCAAATACAATCGATTGGAAAGTGATGACATTGAAGTTTTAGCCAAATTCAATCGATTGGTAATATAATCCAATCGATTGGAAGGTGATGAAGTTGAATGTTTTGCCAATTTCAATCGATTGGTAATGGTACATAAAATTAATTTATAGATTGGTAATTTATAAAATTAATTTTGCCGATCAATAGTACCTTTTGCTTTTATTCAAGTAAGGCAGAGTAAAAAATACAAAAAGTATATGATATTGATAAGGTAGCAGCGTATCAAGTAGTAAGTATGCTTAATTTATTTATTTGTGTTATGCACAAATTTAGTTTCGTTAAAATATTAGTACCCAGTGCTCTAATTTTTGTAAATATGTTTTGGGATAAGTGTTTGCAATTAGTTAAATCAAATGTTAGAATATATTGAGTAAATTCTTTTAATATATTTAGAGTTAATATAAAACTGAGGGTAAAAAACGTATTTAAGCCAAGAAGAGAAGTTTATTACGCATATAAGCCAAAGAAGAATATGATACAAGAATTCACCAAAGCACACTTTAATGTAATTCGAAACAACTTTATTCGAATTACATTCCTTAATAATTCGAATCAATACAGCTCCAATTATTCCCAACCATTGCATACAAGTAATTCGAATCAACTTAGAACAAATTATAAAAGCATAATTCGAATTGTATCAATTCGAATTAGTAGAAACACGTGAGTAGGAGGAAGTTCGAATCAAATTGATTCGAATTACTCACATTTCGAATCAAATGGTAATTCGAATTACACATTGTACAATAAGATACTAGAAAAAATATTATATAATATAAAAAAAATATACTAAAAGAAGTATAAAATAAAATTATAGTAAATTAATTTTAGTATAAAATTATTAAATATAAATTAATTTTAACTCCTATTAGTACATTGAATTAAAAATAACATATAAAAATGTACTTGTATTTATTAAATTTTAATAACATATAAAAATTTAATGACTTTTTAAATATTTTTTTATAATAGGAGTACATTTTTATATACTTTAAATACTTTATATAAAAATGTACTTATATTTATCATACAAAAATAAAGTGTTGTGCCAATATAATAACATTATAATATTTTAAATCAATTTTTTTCTAGGATTTTAGATTAAAAGCAGCACATGAAAAAGCATTATTGGTATTTTAAAGCTAACTTAATTAAAAAAGATAGAACTGTATTTTTTAGGATTTTATGTACATAATTAGGCTATTTTTTTAATATTGATCAAAGATGTGTGTTACACTATGTTATTTAGTTTCAGCTAAGTTTTACTCTACTATAATTTTTTTTTTTTACTTTTCATAAGACACAAATCTAAAAAATTTTATAAATTGATTTAAAGAAAATATCATTGACATTTTATAAATTTTATGTAATATTACCAATCGATTGAAATTGGCAAAACATTCAACTTCATCACCTTCCAATCGATTAGATTACATTACCAATCGATTGAATTTCGCTAAAACTTCAATGTGATCACTTTCCAATCGATTGTATTTGGCAAATCCATGTTGTTTTCGTGAATTCAATTGATTGAGTAACAACAACAATCGATTGTTTTGAGGCATTCATTCGATTGGAAAGTATAAACAATCGATTGGTATAAGCTTTTTACCATTCTACCTTACAACTTTCAATCGATTGTTTTGTGATATAGTGTAAACCAATCGATTGAATTTCAAGGAAACACGACTTGAAAGCCATGGACAAACGTAACGAGATCAAAGTTAATTTTTTAATCAATTGGAATTATTAGGATGAATGGAGGATATAATTGGTTGTTATTTTTGTATTTGATTGTTAATAAATATAATTGATAATTGATAAAATAATAATTTATAAAATAAAAACTATTTTTATAATTAAATAAAATATATGGAGTTGATTTGTAATTAAAATTAGTTCAAAAACTACATAACAATTGATAAAAAAACTCTAAAAACATGTTTTTTACTTGAACCATTAAGTGGTCCAAAGATTTTTAGACCACCGAATCCTGTGCCTAGTTACTCGTTTAATTTCTCAAAAGCTACTCGTTTTAAACTCCCCAAACATTTTAGTTTCAACTCTTCTATTACGCTTACAAAATTTCTTACAGGGAAAAAATGTAACTTCCTTGTTTTTTGGGTTTTTTTTTTCATATACATAAAATAAAACTATGTATTGAAGCGGATCTAAAAGTAAAAAATTAAGTTTAAAACCATGTCAACTAACCAAAAAAACAGAAATTTGTGTGTTCGAGAGAGAGGTAATAGAATGTCTGGAAAATGAGAAAAGACAAACAAACAAGTGAAGAAACTAGAAATGATTTAAGGTTGATGCTACGACAGATATCATATTGAGGATTATAGTGATGATAAGAGAATCAAGAAAATTAAGAGAAGAAACAGAAAACTAAATTTACCAAAAATCAGAGAAATCTATTTCTCTTTTAATATTGGTGAAAAGGAAATATTAGAAAACAAAAAATAAAGTGACAATTAGATACTCGAAGATAAGTCTTTTAAGATAGTAAAGTGTATACATATATGTTCTTCTATTAATGAATGGTGCAAAATAAAGTAAAATTGTCCATGTATTATGTTATTTACCGTAATGCATGCCTTGTTCCTGTTACATGAGCAAAAAAATAATATAATTTTAGATAGTGAAATATTTATTATTTTTTGAGTTTTCGTACACCATTTATCAACTATTATCTGTTATTCATAAATCTTATCAAATCAGGTAAAATTTCACTCTAAAAGTTGTTATCTACATTACTATCTTTCCTAGATAGACACGTCAGAGAAATTAACTGTATATATAAGCATCACCATAAGTTTTAGTTAATGAATGGGTTAAGTACGATTTTGGTCCCTAAGATAGGGGCTAAAAATTTTTTTCGTCTCCAACCTTTTTTTGCTTACAAAATCATCCCTAAGGTTTAACTTAGTTTTTAAATTGTTCTTTTTACCAAAATTTTTAATTTTTATTACCAAATTATTCTTAACTAAAAAAAATATAAAATAAATAAAAAGAAAAAAAAAAGAAAATGGGTTAAAGGAAAAGGAGGAAGTGAATCACGCTTGGGGGTGATCAGGGAAGAAGAGGTGGAAGGGAAGGTGGGAAAGGGAATCCGCCGCCGCTGCTTGCAGTCACTCCTCGTCGTTCGCGTTCTCGCCATCAAATCTCGCTGCTGCTCCTCTTCCTCGCTCGATGTCGAGGCCAGCAGATCTGTGAGGGTGGACATCGCGCACCGCTTGCCGTTTCTGCTGCTCCTCCTCGTTTGGTCACCGGTCATCACTACTCCTCGTCGGTCGCCGCTGCTCCTCGTCACTCGCCGTTGTGCTTTATTGTTGTTGATTCTAATTCCATTATGCTTTCATGATTCTAGTTTTGTTTCTCCTGCTTCTGTTTCTTTTGTTGGAGAAGAAGGCAAGACTCTTTGTTGACTTCTGTTTCTTATGGTCCTTAATGTGTATTGCCTTGTTCATCTTCTATGTATAGCTTCTGCTTGTTGCCTTGTTTATATGGTTGCTTCTGTGATGGAGAAAAAAAAAAGAATAGAACATGAGGATTTTGGAGAAGAAGGAGAAGAATATTTTAGTTCGAAGGACAATTTTAAAAAAGTTAAACCTCAAAGACAAATTTGTAAGCAAAAAAGGTTGGAGATAAAAAAAATTTTCAAAATTATACTTAACCCTTAATGAATTGATAGAAAGTTATCACGTGTCCATCGTTTGCTATCGTGAAGGACCAAAATTGGTATTTTTTTTGTTCAAAAACTAATTAGTCCGAAATCAAAATTGTAAGAGACCTCATTGTCACCTTACTCTAAAACAAAAGAAATAGGTTACAAGTTACAACATTACGGTATCGGTATGTGCCCCTTATCTCATGGCCACTTTTTTTCCTTTCCCAAAACACAGCTGAACAAGCAGAGTGCACCCTTACAAATTACCAACACCGTCGGTTTAGATAATTACATCAACGCAGACCTTTATTCAATTTAACTGTTGCTTGAATATTGAATCGCCACTCTCACTAGAGGATACAACAGGCAAAGACATGAACTGCAACGCAAGTAACTCGTCTCTGCTATACTTCAGCCTTTGATCTATGCCGAAATAAACCAGAAAACTGAAATTAATATCATAAAAAAGAATACCATCTCAAAGATTACTAAGGCAATAGAATTCAGTAGTGCGGTAATACCTATAAAATCTGGAGATATAGACAAGTTTTCTTTCTTTTTAGCTGCTTGCGTAGCCTTTGAAGTTAACTGAGACGGAGAAGGATGATTTGGTCCACCTTGGTGAAGAGGAACAATGGTAACAAGTTCATGCTGTACTTCAATTTGTGGATGAATTCTACAGAACGACATGATAGTGTCCTCAGTTAAGAGCCAACAACCTCGGAGGTCCATTAGTTTCAGTGTTTGAGGAGGTTTAAACATATGAAGCCCATAATTTGTCAATACCGCATCACAAATACTAAGACTAGTCAATTTAGGAATTGATGATAAATAGTAAAGTGAGATGTCTGCAAGTGACGCACTTTTAAGAAATAAATATCTCAGCTCTTTGAAGCTTGACAAAGGGCTTAAAGCTTCATCCCTAACTCGTGTGTGTTCCAAATTCAAGCTTTCTAATTGTTTAAGACTTTGTAGAGCTGTTAGAGAGTGCGGTGAGCCGTGGTCGGTATTTTCCTGTGGTAAGCATCCTGAGTATACATATAAACATAATTAGCATCAAAGCAGCCATTGTATACATCATGATCAGAATATGTCAAGTAAGCAAATACCTTTCACCATTGTATTGCTAAGGTCAAGAACCTTTAAAGAAGGCATCATGCTGATATACAAGATGGCAGTATCATCCACCAGTGTCTGAGATAATGAAAGCATCTCAAGATTGGAGACATGTCCAGCTAAAATCCCTATGCCTGCGGAGCTGACCTTAGTACCAGTCAGATTCAAACTCTTCAAGCTTACACCAACACCCGCGATCATTTCAATCGAATCATCAGTGACCATGCAAGAGCTGAGATTGAGCTGTTCTATCACTTTCAATTTACTCAAGAAGAAGAATTTACTAAGGCCAGAATGGGCTACATCGAGAGAGGACAAAAAGTTTGTATTGGCGTGTAAGAGAAACTCCGATTCGCTCCGGAATGTAGCGCCGGAGAGAATAAGTTTTGCCAAAGGAGCTTCATCATCTTCAAGTATTGAATCAATAGTACAATTACTCATGTTGAGGCATTCAATAGATGATAAATTAGGCAATTTTGTGACACTAGTCCAAGCAAGATTTAGATAGGTTAACTTGGGGAACTTATTGAGGATGTTAGCCCCTTCATTTGATACCTTACTACCCCATAGATCAAGATATTCTAACTTTTCCAGTACCTGAGACATCACGACATTGAAGTAGCGTTTTCATGAAGCGAACAAAACACGAAACTCGATAGAAATCAATAAAGGAAAGATGAAAAAATAACCTGTAAAGATGTTAAGGAGACGTCATCAACAGGTAAGCCGCCTAAGTCGAGAAGAGAGAGGTTTTTAAGGGAGGCGAGAAGTTTGATGCCTTTGGCGGTGACACTTGTTTGCGAGATTTGTAATTTCTGGAGGTTAGAGAGAGAGAGAATGTGATGAATAGCAGCGTCGTTGAGCTTGGAGCAGTTAGAGAGGTGCAAGTGGTTAACAGAAACCATTCCAGAAATAGGCCAAAGAGCAGAAGAAGTGATTCTGTGGCAATCGGAAAGGTTCAAATACCGCAACTGCCGAAACGCTCCCAAGTACGCAAGCCATTCTGCATCCACGTTGTTAACGCCTCTCAAATCAACTTCTTCGGCGCTCTGTTTGAAAACTTCTAGAAGCGACGGGTACAGGAGCCGCCGGGACACCAGGCGCCGGATGAGGCCGTCGGCGAGATGAGAAGGGAGATGGTCGAGGGTCCGCCTCTGCATCCGCCATTTCTGGATGCTCTCTCTGCTCTCGCACGCAGCTTCTATGCACAGCCTCACCAATTCGCTTTCACTCTTCCCTTTCATCGTCTCCATTTCTTCTGAAACCTGTGTGTTGTGTTTGTGTTTGTTTCGAGTTTTGACTGATCTGGGATCGAGAAGAAGCTTCCTTCCTTCTTGAGTGCAAAAGCATCCGAACATGGGCCTCCGCCATTAACCTCTTGGGCTTCAAGTAACGTGCGCCTCTATCTTTCCTTTCTGGTAAAACCTTCTTCATGTTGACTTGGGCTTTAATTTTTATATAAATATAAGTATATAACTTTTGTTGCAAGTCGAAAGAATTTGGATCCAAGAATTACATTCCGAGTTAATAGTCAAATCAGTTCTTGAAAGATAAGGTATTTTTTAAATTTGTCTTTAAAAGATTTTTTAATCAAATTTAACTTTTAAAGATTACGAATTAATCATATTTATACTTCAGTTATTCCATTCACAATTTTCGTCAGAAATTGATGGTGTAAAATGTTAACTGATAACACACGACACATGTTCAATTAGACATTGACTAAATATATTTATGAAAATCTATCAATTTAGTTACTATATCATATTCGGAATAAGATTTCTGTAATTGAAAAAAATGACTAAATTAATAAATTTTCATAAACATATTTGGTCAATATCCAATTAGACATATCAGGTATTATTAGGGGTGGCAACGGGTAAGGTAGGGTAGGGTTTGAAGCCAACCCTAACCCTACTCGCGGGTTGAGATTTTTATATAAACTCAATCCTACCCTACCCGCGGGTTATAAAAAAGATTCAAAATTATTATATAACTTCATGATAATTTAAAATAGAACTGACTTTTATGTAAAAAAAAATATTAAATTATCAATTAATGATTTTTTTAGTGGCTAAGGATCTTTTACATTTAGTGAAAGGTCTTTGGTTTAACATCCACTTGAAACATATATATATATAGGGTGCGGGTTGATCGGGTAGGGTTGAAGTTCAACCCGCACCAAATCCAACCCGTACCCTACCCTACCCGCTGCGGATCGGGTTGGGTACCCGCAGGTAGGGTACATGTTGCCACTCCTAGGTATTATATGTTATCGATTAACATTTTACAACATCAATCTTTGAAGAAAATTGTTAATGGAGTTACTGGAGGATAAATATGATTAATTCACAATCTTTGAATGACCAATTTAATTAAAAAAAAAACTTTCAAAGTTGAATTTCAAGAATGTCTTATCTTTAAGGCACTAATTTGACTATTAACTCGTTATATTCCATATATAATAAAATGATAAAACGAGAAAAAATAATTAAAAGACCTAACTCAATGATAGGATTTAAAATATGACTTGAAAACACAATATAGTGTAAAGTGACAATTAAGTCTATGAGAATTTTACGTTCGAATAAGTTAGACCCTGAGAAAAAAAAGTAACAATTAGATCCCCTATGAAATAAAACGTGGACACGTTACATTCTTATGTTAGTAAGACGAATGGCGCCGCTGACATGGACGGTTAATGTGATTGAGGTGTCCGTTAAATGCCACATTGGAATTACTCTAAATGATGAGGATAAATTGGTCCTTCTATGTTATTTAATTTTAACATGTTCCAAACCCTAATTGTCCAGAATCTCAATTATTCACCTTGAAACAAAACCTTAGCACAACACAAAATGAATAGCACCGGAAGCTCAGGAAACACGAGGCGCCAAAGTAAAAGAAATGAAGACAGCAGTTGAAATTATAGGGGTGACTCAACACATGAAAGAGGCTTCAGCAATAAATTGCTCCCAAGTGTAATTGTCAGCTATATGCAACAATATACAAGTCTGGAACAGTAAAAAATTCATATAGGTTGTTCTTAGGGTGCACAAACTATAAGGTAATTGTTAATTTAATTTATTTTTATTTTTTGAGTTTTGAATGTTCCATTGAATTAAAATTCATATCTGTCATTTATGGTATGTTTTTTTGTTCTTATTACAGAACAATTTGTCATACAGCAAGTTTTTTAGATGGTTAGATGATGTTACTGGAGTTGTGGAGGTTCAAAGTTCAAAACAAGAAATAGAGGATAGATTAATTGATTTAGAAGAGAGAATTGTGAGATTTGAAATGGATTGTAGAAATTAGAAAACTCCAAGTAAAATTACTCGTAGTAGATTTAGAAATGTTTATTTTATGACTGATTTTTTAATTGTAATTATTGTGAATGTCTGGAGTAAGGGTTCTGGGTAAATCATATTAGATAGCTAATGCATGAATGCAATAGTATTTATAATTGTATTATTATGAATGTAGTAATGAATAAGTATTTTTGAATCATTGTATGATCTATGATGGATATTAGTGCTAATGAATATGATGTTCACATTGATAAAATGAAATAAATAAATCACATAACTATAATAGGCATAAGAGCATTGTTATATTATTTAAGCTTTCAAAAGATTGTTTTCAATTACAGGAATTCATCCAAAGAGAGATTGAACACTTGTCTGCGTAATTAAATCAAAAGAAAACCTACATGAAAATATTATCATAATTGCATAATATATATATATATATATATATATATATATATATATATATATATATATATATATATATATATATATATATATATATATAGTGCCTAATTCAAAATAAGATTAAAGTTTAAAGAAAGTCTGCACAAAATACTAGACAATTATATTTAAAATACAAATCGATCATATCTAAAATACTACAGTTTCATCCATTCAAGACTTCAACTAAGACTTAAATTTAGGGATGAGAATGAACTAAAATATTCTTAAAGTTGTTCTCGAATTTGTTGCAGCCAAAATTTTTGTAGAAATACCATCAATTGAACTTGTTGTTAATTGTTGTGGTGGAGCTTGTTGAGGCCTTACAATTGATTGATTTTTTCTAAATAAAGCTGGATTCAGTGGATTAGCAATAGAAAATTTTGACTGGACTTGAGTTGAAATTCTAAATTAGGCAGTTGTTGTTGCAGTGAGCCTACTATGGCCTTGAGTTTGGGCTGGAAGCCTCATTTGGTTTTAGACTAGAACAGGAGGCCTATATTGGGTTTGGGCTTGTCCAAGAGGCTTGAACTGGGCTTGGGCTTGGTCTTGTCCAAGAGGACTGAATCCTATGGACCTTCTTGTCCTCCTTTTTTTCTCCTTTGCAGCATCATCCAATTGGCCCTGTAATGTTTACATAAAAATACAAATACAGTAGGAACAATATCCTCCACAAAGAATTTACAGTTGCATCAGTTACATGTGTTAGGACTGGCAATACATACCCTACGCACGGGTACCCAACTCAGTCCAACCCGTTCGGGTAGGGTAGATTATCTGACCAGATGCAGATAGGGCAGAGTGTGGTCTGGGTAGTCCTGTAGGTAGGGTACAATACGGGTGTAGGGTGTACCCTACCCTACCCGCACCCCCTATATATAACATGTTTTATAAAAATTATATACATAGTGAAGGAGGTGAAAGTTGAACATTCAACCTCCTTCATGTGTAGCAAGTGAGCAACCACTAAACTAGCTAGTTACTTTGGTAATATATATCATTTGTATATTTATGAAGTTAACATAAAATAAAAATTAAATAAAAATAAAAATCATATATAATTCATCATTCAGAAAACAGAAACCCTAAGATTAACTGGGAGTGTCGTTTCTTCCCAAAGCCATAAGCCTCACTACAAGCCCCAACTCTCCTTGGGTCCTTCCTCGTTCCTCCATTGCCACAACTCTTCTTCCTTCTCCGTGCTCTCCTTACAACGCCGCTGCTTCGTGTCCTTCTCTCCTCTCTATGTCGCTGCCCCGTGCTCTTCTTGGTATTTTTCAATATGCTTATTTGTTCTTCATGTAATGTTTAGTTCTTGTAAATTTCGCGCTCATCATGTTGATTCATTCAGTTGGCCGGACATAAAAATTGGAGCTTTACTTTGCGTTTGAATCTGTGACTTTGTTTCCCTTCTAATTTATCCTTTCTAACACACTTTTGGTCTTGACTGAAAATTTTCTCAAAGTGATCTTTAACTTACAATATTTTGGGTTCTTTTTATAATTTATTTATTCATTAGGGATTTTGCTCCTTCTCTATATTTAAAAGATTATAATTCTGGGGTTCATACTTTTTCTATTTCTGTTGATATATTTTTTTTTTGGCTAGTTAGTTTATCCTTCAACTTTATGTCCACGAGGCCATGTTTGATTTTTTTTCATTTTTTAAAATTAACTATGATAAATGTAACCGGCTCCTTCGTTGATCTTTTTTTTCGTTTGAATAGATTCATATTAAATTGGTTTTTCGTATATTGCATTTGCTTGTTTATTGGTCCTTGTCCATCTCAATCTGTCTTGTTTTAAGACAATAATTCTTGCAATTTTTGTGCTTATTCTGAATCTTAATGATTTTTCAGCATGCTTAAATTTTTAATGTTCATTATTTATTTTATTATTGTGTAGGCAATAATGGATAGTACCAACATAGATATAGTGGCTCAAGAACAACAAGAAAAAACTCCTATTGAAAAAACTGCTAATTTTATTCCGGATAAATCTGCCTCAATTGAAAATAGCAACAAATCTTTATTGAAAAGTGTTTATTACCAATACTTTAGTAGATATAAATAGGGAAAAGAGTAGAAGGCAAAGTGCAACCATTCTAAGTCTGTTATTGGTGCCAATCCAAGGAATGAGACTACAAATTTGAAAAAATATGTGCTCCATTATTGTAAGAGAATAAAATTAGCAAATTCAAGACAATCAACAATTGTCAAATCTCTTCAAAGACATGGAAAGAATAATTTAGATGCTTTTATATTTAATGTATCTCACACAAGAAAATTGATTGCCAAGTCCATTTGTATGCATGAGTATTCTTTGTCATATGTGGATCATGTTGCAACAAGGGAAGTGTTTGCTTCAATGCAACCAACGTTTAAGATGCCAAGTCAAAACACAATCAAGAAGGATACTTTTGAAATGTACGAAGTGGAGAAACTTAACATAAACAAAATGATGGATGCAAATGATAGTCGAGTAGCTATTAAAACTAACATGTGGACTTCCAACTAGTAAAAAGGATACATGGTTGTTACAGCACACTACATTGATAGTTCATGGAATTCGCAAATGTGAATATTGAGGTAATACCTTAAACTTTACTTCTAGTATAAGATATGCTTTCTAATGCTTGATGTACTTGTGATATTTTTATCTAATATATTTTTAATAATTTTTACCTTTACTTATGTTCCTACTCCTCATTCAAGTGAGGTTCTCTCTAATGCATTAATGAAAGATTTGTTGCAGTGGAACTTAAATAGAAAATTATCAACTATTACATTGGATAATTATTTTACAAATGATGCTATGATTGATATGTTATTGGGACATCTAAATTCAAATTATTTGTTGCTATGGGGTAAGTTATTGCATATGTGTTGCTGTGCTCATATTTTAAACATAATTGTGAAGGATGGTTTCAATTTCGTTAAAGAAAGTGTGTAGAAAATTCGTAATAGTGTGGTGTATTGGATTTCGACTAGTAAAAGACATGAAACCATTGTGAGTTGGTGTAGTAATTTAGATGTTCCCTTTACAAAAAAATTATCTCTTAATTGTATGACTAGATGGAATTCCACTTATGTGATGTTAGAAACTGCATGATTGTACAGAGATGTCTTTGCCTAACTAAAACAAAAAACTCCAATTATAAAAGTGTGCCAAGTAATGAGAAATGAAAACTTGCAAAAGAAATTTGTGGTAAATTAAAACTTTTTTATGATGTGATTTAGTTGTTTTCTAAAACTCAAGTTCCAACTGCCAACATTTACTTTAATAAAGTATGTGATATACATGTTGGATTGGAAAAATGAGTTGCTTCTCCTAACGCATTTATTAGTAGCATGGCATGTATGATGAAGAGAAAGTTCTATAAGTATTGAAAAAAAATTCATGACATTATGGGTGTTACTGCAATTCTAGATCTTAGGTATAAACTTGATGGGATTGAATATAAGTTTGCTAGGGTATGTGAAGATCGTAATGGATGCACAAGGAAAGTTGAGAATCAAACAGGCATGTTATGAGTTACTTCATGAATATCAAAAGAATACATCTAATTTAAGCAATATGTCAGTGGAATCTACACAAGAGCTTAGGGTTAATGCAAATGAAGATGATGATGTTGGTTATCAACTGTATATTAGACAAAAAAAGAAGGAAAAATGTTCATTTGTGAAGACGAAATTTGATCACTATGTAGAGGAAGATGTTCATCCTCTAACTCCTGATTTTTGATATATTAGTTTGGTGGAAGATAAATGGAGTTAGATTTCCAATTCTTCAAAAAATTGCAAGAGATATATTTGCCATTCGTGTATCTACTGTTGCTTCTGAGTCTTCTTTTAGCATAAGTGGTTGTATAATTGCTACTCATCATGGTAGTCTTCATGAAGATATAGTACAAACTCTTATGTGCAATCAAAATTGGTTGTGGGCAGCATATTATAAAAGAGGTTATTTATGTTTTCAATTTTTTAATTCGTTTAGAAATTATAATTGTGTTAAAATTATATATAATAAAATTATTGTATTTGATTTTTAGGTGAAAAATCTGATTATTAAACTGCAAATGAAGATGATGATGCATTTTCTGAACTAACGGAAGAATAATTTTGCAAGAACTTGAAATTAGAAGAAATGTTTGAAGATATTTATCTTTGTTTATGTTATTTTAATTTTATTAAGAACTTGGTAATTATGATATTTATAATTTTATGTTGGAATTGTTTAGGACTTTATTGTTTTTATTTTAATTTAAACTTAGTTTTTTATTTTATTAATATAACAATATGTATGTTTGTAATTTTATGTTGGATTTCTTTAAGATTTTATTGTTTTTAATTTTAATTTGAATTTAGTTTTTTATTTTTTATTTTATTAATATGTATGAAATTTGGAATGATTGAATTTTATATTTACTTTGAAAAAAATTGATATTTCTGCGGATAGGGTAGGGTAGAGTTTAGAACTTTAGGGTGCGGATAGGGTTAAGATTGAGAGATTCTTAACGCGCGTGTAGGGTAGGTAGAGTTTTAATGAGATTTTCAACCCGCGGGTAGGGTTAGGATAGGGTCCAAACACTACC
Source organism: Arachis hypogaea (assembly GCF_003086295.3). Taxonomy (NCBI): domain Eukaryota; kingdom Viridiplantae; phylum Streptophyta; class Magnoliopsida; order Fabales; family Fabaceae; genus Arachis; species Arachis hypogaea. The sequence goes on from NC_092038.1 coordinate 100,026,738, forward strand.
TTACCTTATCCATTGCCAGCCCTAGATCCATCGGTCACAGTCCCATGTTGAACAACATCATCAGAATTACTTGCAACATTTGTGATGGTTTTCAGTGGCTAAGAGAAGGGGGTTGAATCTTAGCCCCATTTTTGCTTGATTACACTTGCTGGTCTTTGAGGAGATTTTTTAATTTTGTCTCGTCCCTAGCCACGAGACTTTTATTTTTGTCTCGTCACTTGGCACGAGATATTTTCAGTTTTATCTCCTGTGCAGTAGAAATAGAAATGAGTTAGAAGAGAGAGAAAATTACACCCAGATATATCCTGGTTCAGCTGCTAAGTGCAGTTCTCCATTACAACAATGATGGAATTTCACTATAATCTTCTTGATTACAGACTGTAAAGTGCTAACCCAACTTACAAGGGGATTCCCACAGAATTATGATACACAACACAGATGTACAAAGGAACTCTAAGGACATCTATGGCTTTTTCTTTTAATTTTGCACTCTCTGCCTTTTTTCGCTCTATGAATTTTTCATACAAACCTCACTGTTTGCCTTTTTTCCATGAGACTCAAGACATGACAAAATTAAATAGAAAAATGCAAAACAGAATACATTGAAAGAGAAGAAAATCTGTTAGCTTAGGTAGCTCTGAGATTTCTGTGCCTTGCACTCTCACTCTTCTTCCTTGAATCAAGTCGTGGCTGTTCTCCCTTTTTATAGAAGGAAGAAGCCTCCATAGTTGAAGCCAAAAACCAATCCAACTTCTTCTTCTTCAAGAAATATAACCAGTTCGGCCAGAGAGAGAGAAAAGATAACTCATGCAAAACCCAACATGCAATTACCTCTAGTCCTTCCTTGGTCACCAATCTACATCAATCCGAGCCCTTCATCTTTTCTTGCTCTCCAAGATGAACTCCTGGCCCTTGATGCTTCATGATGATGATAGTTTCATCTGCTCCTATCTCTGCCTCTTCCATCACGTAGCCACTATAGCTACCTCCTGTGGTGGTTGAGCAAGAATCAGAGACAAACCATCCCTCCAAGAATCTTCTCTTTGCTGGCCGAATCTCCTTCTATCATTTTTGGTATGGAGAAGCCAAGATCTCATCACCATATCTTACCATAAGTGATAAGAATCTTAGCCACTACATTTTTTATGTTTTCTTGCCATCATTATGATGGTCTTCAGACGTGCCTTTCCTTCTTTTTGGTAGCTCAATGTAGCTTCCATGGCTGCTGTGTAATGACCGAAAGAGATAAAGAAAGTTAAGAGAGAAGAAAGAGAAATTTGAACATTAACTAATGGATTTTGATAAAGCAAAATAAATGTCCACTTCCCTTTTACTGAGTAACGTGTAGCTTAATGATGCCCATCAAATCAATGACCAACTCTCTCTTATGTTTTCAATGCATATATTAACTTCACTTTAATGAAATTTGAATTCCATCATATGGTGAAGTGTGAGATCCGTTGAAGGCATAAGGCAATAACAACATTTGCTTTCCTGATTAATTATTTTCGGATCATGCATTGGGTTGTATAGCAAAACATGATTAACTTGGGCTTGTAGCAATAATGGATCAATTTGGCCCAAGTAACATAATAATCAATTCAGCCATACTCATCATATATTCTTGCATCAATGCTGATGTATTTAACCGATTGGGCTTAATCAAAAATTTCTGGTCCAAATATCATAACCATGTTTTCAGCCACCATAATCACAATATCTTAATATCAAGGCTGAATATTTTTTATACAATTGGGCTTGCACCAGAATTCTTTATTTTTGGCCCAAACATACCTGCATAGCAAAAATTAATTTATTAACATATGTGAATTAATATTTTTGCTATTTTATCAAAGTAATAATGTTTAGTTATCACAAATATTAGCTTAGAGTTTTTCAAACTCATCAATTTGTATTAGTGGCAGATCAATTAATCACATACCCAATTGGTGTAACATTTTAAGTAGTGACATTGGGGTTAGGATTTTCTACTAGAACTAGATTTGGCTGAATAGATATCAATGAAAAAGTTGCTCTAATACCAGACTAAGCATCTAAATAATCAATTAACCATTTTAATAGTAGGACAACTAAACCCCTTAAAATTATTGATAGGACATTTAAATCTCTAAACAAAATACTAACAGATAACTAAAACCTTAAGAATAGTGTGAATATACAATTAACTCTGCTTACTTGTGGCTGTGGGTTGGGTTCAATAATGGTTTCTTGATTTTTTGGTTGGAGAGCATTTTGAGACAGCAGTACCTCTTCTTGTGTATTATTCTTTGATGAGGATCTGGTTCTTTTATTTTCTTTCTTAGTTACTGAAAATCCTTTGCATGTCTTGAAGTTATGGTCAAACTTACCACACTTGCTGCAAGTCACCGTGAAGCTTCTTCTAATTTTATTTATATTTAGCAGTGGCTCAACAAGATCTTTTCTTCTTGTATGTAGCTTTGAACGCCCAGTGGGTCTCTTAAGCTTGGGTGGAATAGGTCTTGATTTCTCTGTCCTCTCCCAATATTGCTCACTTAAAACTGATTGAACACAATGTTGGTATGTAGCATTGAATGAGGTTATTTGCAGCCTTGGGTGACAATAGTCTTCAGGTCACTCATTTCTACAGGCTATTGTAGATATAGCATGCACACATGGCATTCCTGACACATACAAGTAAACAACAACAACAAACTAAATCAGCTAATCCAGTTAACAACCTATTTCTACATGTAATCTAAAAAATTCTATTGTTAGGAAGTTTAGATATGACCTGTGAGTTGCCACACATTACATGTGCATGTGCTTTGACCCAAATTTACCGACACCTTCCTCCGATCACACTGAACCTCATATTTGACTCGATCATCATCACCAATCTATTGTGGCTGCCACTTATCACTAGCCTTCTTTAGCATCTCCAATTTCTTTTGTTGAACTGCTGCAATCTTTTCCTTGTATCTACCCAAAAGTCTCTTGTAATTTGTTATCCTTCTCATAATATAACATCTGAGTTTTTCACACATAGTCAATACTGGTTTAGCCATATAATCCACAATCCTTGAGTTTCAGACCTCACACATGTTATTGGTAAAGTTATCTACCTTAGGCCAGTGACTAAAGTATGTTTTGACCTACATAGCGGGCTCAAACTTAGCCAAATAAGCCCATGTATTTTCATTTATTCTCTTTAGCTTCTCCATACTTGCTTTGAATTCAACTGCAGTTGTGCATTTAGCACACTCCCACACAGCACTTTTGGTTTGCTTACTTTTGTATTGCTTCAAGAAGTTTTTTCAAATGTGCATCATAAAAACTGTGATGTGCATTGGGCATCACTTTTCAAATTGTAGGAACCAGACCCTAATAACAAACACATAAAATTTAGTACCATAAGGATAATAAACAATCAAAACATGCTAACATATGAAGAATATTCTACAAATTTTTCCTTTTGTTGGTCAGATATGAAGCTCTATCCGTGTGTTTGAACATCTCTCAAATCTCAGTCAGGTAATCTCTTAATTTGTCATACTGTTCACTTTTCTTACCAATTACTAACTCTCTTGACTTCTTAAGTGTCCTTTGCATGCTCTCGTAGTGAATTTGCATGTTATAATCATGCTTTATGTGTTCTAATGCTCCCTTTTGGGTGAGCTTTGGCTGTGTCTGTAATCGCTTCTCAAGCTTCTCAGTAAGCCATCTAACATCTGATTGATTGCTTCCAAAGTCCCGATTGCATGTATGCTCAGGAAAAAAGTCTTAATTTAGAAACAATCTTCACATGAATTCTATGAGCAAAACATTAAGAAGGGATAATTTTTCTCAGCATACTTGGCTCTTGATCTCCTCTTGTCAATCTTTTGCCACTATAATTTTTTACCCTGTGCAACTGTCGAGTCCTTTAGCGCCCTCTTAAATTGGTCCAAAGTGTCAAACTTCATACCAATTCCTAGCTTCACTTTCCCAAATTCAGCACCCTCCGAGAAGTCATCAAAACTAGTCATGTGAACATCATTCTCTGTATCGCTTTCAACAGGAGTGTGCAAGTCCTCTGATTCATAGTCAAACACTTTGTCATCATCTGACTCCTTGTGAGCACGTGTTTCCCCCAAAAAGGCCCCAACAAAAATGTCATTCTCAACCTCTTCATCATTTTCTGGATATTCATGATGTTCACAATGTTCTTCATCTCCATCATCTCCAAGTTCAATTGGGTGCTGACTTGAATTAGAGTTTCCCACGTACTGTGTAGCTCGTTGTTGCAGTCTTAAACTCCTCCTCACCTTCTTATATTCCTTCTTCTTTTGACATTTAGGAGAACTGATAAAGATAGGAATCTTTTCATTAGTAACTTTATTTCCTTTTAGAGAACGGTTACTGCTTGTAATCTTCTTCTTTTTCATCACTCTTGCATGCTCCTCTTCGATATCAGTGTCTGATTGGATAAAATCAGGAGGGTATAGGCTTCTACAGTTCATCTTCATCACTCTCGTAACATCATCATCACTGTCATCTTCAGAATTAGGAGGATTACCAGCTTCATCACGCCCTATAGCATCTTCACCACCAAGATTATGATGCTTAATATATATATAGAACTCCTCACACTCCTTGTTTTGCATTTTGTGCTCCTTAAAGCATTGATCTCTGAATCACCAAAAATAGGATGCAAACCAGCTTCAAAATTAGCAACATTCTAATCAAACCACATCATTGCTTTGTAATCATCGTATCCCAAGCTCTTGAACAATTCCTTCAAGTCAAAGAAGTTCATATGGTCCAGATCTATCTCTCGAAACCTCTCAACTAACCCATTCCGGTAACTCAACTCTCCCCATTTGTTCCTCACAAATTTCCCTCCATAGTTGAACACAGGAATAGCAAATTCATCCACCTGCTAAGTAGAAATACAACTATCATTTGAATCAATTGGGACAACATTTAACTAAAGAATTAGAAACATGTTTGCTTTTTTTATTATGACATAAAGTGACACTAGTCTTTCTGCTAATCATTAGATTCAACAATCATAAACAAATAAGCGGAAGTCCCAAAAGTAACAACAAATACATAAATACTTCTAAATGTGGCAAAATGTGTCATGCAAATAAGTTGAAAACTACGGGACCACCATACTTTGCAGAAAATTAAATAATTTGTTCCAAACAATGGGACCACCATGAAAGAAACTGACAAAAGCATCAACATTTTTTATCTGAGTCGAGGATGTCTCCGCTAACACTGGTTCCTTTGATGACGTCGTCTTTCTTGCTGGTACGTTAAAGGAAGAATCGTGACTTTTGTTACCGCAGAGCCAAGACTCTTTGACTTCAGCTTCTCTCCTAGGGTTAATAGGTAAAAACAAAGGGTAACTGGAGGTTAAGGGCAAAGAGAAAAAAAATATAAATGAAGAAAATTTACAAAATGATGTCGTCCAACTACAAATGTGGCAGAAACGGACACGTTAGTTCACGCAATGGGACAGCAAAGTAATTTCATTCCATTTTGTTACATGAGATGACGAAAGGATGTAACGTGCCCAACGTCTCATTTTCTGGGGGATCTAATTGTTACTTTTTTTTTCTCAGAGTCAATCTTGTCCGAACGCGAAATTCGCAGGGACCTAATTGTTACTTTATTCTAAAATATATTTAAGTATAAATTAAGCTAAACATATATCCATAATTATTATCAATAAAAATTTTTAAATAATTTTATTTTAATAAATACATAATAAATATATTAAAATTTAAATTTTGTATTTTTTGTAAAAGTTTCTTTTATTATTAATGTATTAATTAATGAAAAATACTAACGGACTATCAGAATTTATTATTTTTTACCATTACTTAGCCATCAATTCAATTTCTTTAGTCTAGTTCTTTTAGTTTAATAATATAGTAACATACTTTATCAGTTTATCTCATATTTTTAAACATTGATGGCTAAAACCAACAAATTCTTATAATTCTCTAGCATTCCTCTGAATTAAACTCTTAAATTAAATCAACACAATTATTTTTTCGCTTCCGCTAGATAGACAATGGAGAATCTGAACAACATAAACAACGGATTAAAAATTTGGTCTAATGAAGTTAAAAAAAACACTCCACCTAAATTATCCAACCAAAAAGTTTCATTCAGTAATTTAAAAATTTTAACCATCCATTATACCCTAATTTACCAAAGCACTAGCTTCTCCCCCAAAACCTCTATCGTCGCCGCCGTCGCTTGGTCGCCGACCAGCCCCCATCATTGCCGCTGAGATCCTCCTCACCGTCGCTGGTTCATCAACAAAAACCCTCATCGGCGTCCTCTCCTCCAAACTAAAAACGAACGGCGCCATCGGGTTCCTCCTTATTGTCGTTGCTTGGCTTGTCACACACCATCACTGGCGTCGCTCCCCTAGTGAAAATAACCATCCACTTAAGGATAAAAATAATCATCCACATACATAGTGAATTAAACATCCAGCATATTCTAATTATATATAACTAAACTCAATCCAATAAAATAACCATCCACATAAGAATTAAAATAATTATCTGCATACCTGCTAAAATAACCATCATGAACTGGCCATTGAAATAGCTTCATTGAAAGGTCGTGGTGAAAACGACACAACGGCTAACACTACTACTGCTCCTTCAACGGTTCGACAACTACCAGCGGCGGCCACCAGTGAAAATGATGGTAGACAGTTCCTTTCACTCATATTTGATCCATCATCAATACTATTAGACAATGCTGATTTAAGAAAAGAAACAGCAACGAAACAACACAATTCAAAGCAATGACAAGTAAAGGAGAAAAGAAAAAAAAAGAGCAAACTGGAAATGTAAGAAAACTGTTTTAGCTTGGCAGAGAAACCACCAGAGACGCTTTCGGCGGAAACATCCTTGATAAGGAAGACATAGGCGTTGCCACCTTCACCGAGTTGCATGACGATATGGAACTGGTTTTCGTTGATCCAAACATCTCTGCCTCCGTTAACGGAATCGTAAAATGCGTTCAAATCAGAAAATGAACACCCATTCTTCTTCTTATTACAGCGGCGTTAGGTGAGACTTTGGCGGGAGGCTGGGGCAGCGTCGGTACGGCCAACAGGGGTGCATCGGCATGAGGTGAGGACAGGAAACGATGATGGCGATTTTTATGCGTGTATTGGAGGTTGTGGTGAGATTAGGAATAACCGTACGTAACGTGAATGTGTTTAAATGCTAATCCTAATTTTTAAAATTTTAAAATTTAAAATAAAATAATTAATAATCTGATTTTTAATTTTAATATTATCTTTTTTTTAATCTATTATTCACCATTATCATTGTTTCCTGTACTTTCTCTTATTTTTTTTAGTGTTATAGGGAAAGACGTATTGAAATTCTAGTGGCCAAACTTGGCTCATCCTTAAACGCTCCTTGTTAAGTATGGAGTGCTGCACACTTTGTGAATTCGTTAAATCTGAACTCTTCATTTATTATATTTTATTTGAATAGTCTGAATTTAAAAAGATAACCTGTTAATCAGGTTAATCATTTTTTTACAAGTTTTAGATTTTTTTTGTAAGTCTCAGATATTGAGCTGAAGTTCAAAATAAAAAATAATATATAAATATTAAAAATAACATGTCTGTACAAAAAAAAATAGTTATTGGACTTTAGAATTAAAATAAATAATACATAAAAAATAAGTTAAAAATTCATGTACTAAATCTAAAAAAAAAAGATATATTAGAATATTAAAAAGAATAATATTAAATATATATTATGTATAAAATATTAAAATTTAAATAAATTTTGTTTTGTGTGAAATAAAATTATAATATTAAATATAAACAAAATGATAAAAAAATTTTGTGTTATATATATATATATATATATATATATATATGTATATAATATTAAGATTTAAATAAATTTTGTTTTATGTGAAATAAAATTATAATATTAAATATAAACACAATAAGAAAAAATTTTGTGTTATATATATATATATATATATATATATATATATATATATATATAATTTTTTTTATGAGAAACAAAATTAAAACATTAAATATGAATAGAATGATAAAATATTTTGTATTATATTAATTTAATTAAAAAAAGCAAACAAACATATCATAATTTTATTTTGTGCGAAACAAAAATTCATATAATTTTTTATTAACAATTTTTTTATTAAAATATGTCATTTTACTATATTTATAATATATTATTTGGGATAATTATATTATTTTAGTTAATATATATTATTTAAAAAATATTTAAAATTTATTATTTTGTATTAAGAATATTATTAAAAATATATTATTAGTTTTTTTTAAAATAATATTTTTTTCTTTGGTTCAAATACTATGACAATAAAAAATTTTACGTAACTGCGTCTACTCAATAAATATTATATTCATTTATTTCTATATTGTATGTAAAATAAATAATTAATATTTAAAAAAGTTAATAAAAAGTATTTTTTTTACCAACTCTTAAGTGAATATAGAGATCATGTCATTTGAATTATAGTTTGTTGGCAAAGAAACAAATACTCTTAATTATATATTAAATATAATAATTATTTATTTGGCTCATTCTTATACAAATAAAATTTTTTCTTAGTTTTATATCTGTAATATTTTATACCAATTAGTTTCAAAATTTAATTTTTTTGAATAAATTAATAAAATAATACAAATAATTGTTTAAATATAATTGTATTTTAATTTTTCATTCTATTACGTACACGTCGAGGATAATTTGAAATAAAAGATAATGGACTTGTTGTAACTGTCATGTATTTTGTGCTTTAATTGCGTCCTCATCTGAGAATCATGGCGCCTTCATGGAGACCGGTTCTTCTATGGAATTAGTTTTGCGTGTGGAGTTAGCTAACCAGCAGTGGCGACAAACATGCGTCTTCCTTTTCTATGGCAGCAATTTTTCGAACTTTGATGGTCATTTATGGTAGAAGTGGAATAGGGTGGGTTCAAGAGCGTCAAAATCTATAGCTAGCTAAAACTATAGTGAAAAAAAATAATAACAATAATACATAAATTAAATTTACCTGATAACTTTTGATAGTAGATTAACTTTTAAGGAGTGCTGCACTCCCTACTTTATCTGGAGTGCACTAGCTTTCGCCGCCAAACTTGTCCAAGAGACTTTTATTTAAAGGATTATTAGTTGTTTTTTGTATGTAGTTAATTTGCAGAGGTTTTTAAGTTTGCAATTTTTGTATCTAAATTCTAAACAACTTAAATAAGTTCTTTTGGAAAAAGAGTTTAACGTACAAGGACTTTTATTAATAACAACTTATAAATAAGTTATTATTTGTTTGGATTTTTAGTTATAAAAATACTTATTTTAAAGTTATAGTGTTGAATAAATAACTCAAGAACTTGTTATAACTAACTATTAAAATAATAGCAAGTTATATAAAAATAAAATCACATGTGAAAAAAATAAAATTAAAACTGAGATTTTATATCACACACAATGTTAAATACAAATTTAATAATAAAAATAGAGTGATAAAATAATAAAAAATAACTTTAAGAAATATATGAAATAGGTGATTCAAATAGAACATTGTTTTAAAATGGTGGTAGAAGATCAATACTTTCAGCAGATGAATCATTACGTAAAAATGATGGTGGAGGGTCAATACTTAAAGTAGATAGAAGATTGTGTGAAAATAATGATGGAAGATCAACATTGCATGAAAATAATGATAAAAGGTCAATGCTTCTTGAGTGAAAATGGTGATGGAGGGTGTCAAAAATGAAAGTAGATATTTTTATTTTAAAACTAATTTTTTTTAAGAAAATAATAAAATAACTTATAAAAAAAACTTCTTCAAAAAATTATAAATTAGTTAAAAGTTTTTTTTTTTAAATAATGCCAAACATCTATTGTGACTTTCATAATTCAAAAGTCAACAAAAAAAATAGCTTGCGCTGTTCCAAACGGGCTGAAAGCCTTATTGCGAAAAGAACATTGTTATGCAAGGTTCATGCCATAGATAGTGAAATATAATTGTTTTAGGAATTTTAGTGTACAGATATGAATAAATCTCACTAACAAATTTGCAAAAAAGAATTGCACATCACAAATACATATATTACTATTGCACAAACTGTTATCCTTCGAAATACAAAATGCTGCAAAGCTTACAACATCACAACATAGAAAAGACATCCAAAGCTGTTAAAAAATTACTAGTGATGACTCTTCTCTGAACTCTTCCAAGTATTGACGAGTTTCCCATTTTTGAAACTCGTCAACAATAGCTCATTTTCTGTCTTGTCTTATATCACTCATTCACTCACGCACTGTATATAAGTTGTAAAGCGAAGAAGAGAGAGGATGAGCACTTATTTGTCTCTTCACTCCTTTCTTCTCCGGTCCTTCCATCTTATATATAACTCTACCTATTTTTCTTAAAAGAAATCTAACCTAATTAAATGCAAAATACACAAGAAAAGAAAATTTGACAACGAAATGGAAGAGGAAAATGAAAAGAACCACTTCCACTCATTGCTGCACATTTCTTACACAACAGAGCAGAAACATTCCCATCTCACTTCAAACCAAATTGATCAATCTCAGGCCAACGAGTAGTTAGCAACCGAGACGTCGGCTTGAGAGGCAGCATGAATGTAGACAAACTCAAGGCTTTTACCAGCTGATAATGAGGGAAGCCACGATGGGAAAGTGTACGAGTCCCCAGACTTAGTGAGGCCCCAGATTGGACCATAAAGCTTGGAAATTGAAAGATTGAGAGACTTGAGATCCTTGCTGGATTTGTTAGTGACCACTGTTGAGTATCTGTAGTATGTTTTTCCACCGGCAAACCATGAAGTGGTCATTTTCTGTTGAATGGATATTGGACCTGCTCCTGAAACTGAAACACATATGGCCTTTGGTTCAGTTTTGAATCACAATTCACAACCACATACTATGATTTAAGTATGACAATAACCAAAGAGTACCTGGAGTAGGAGTTAACTTGGGACTAACAGGGGATGATGGTTGGGGCTTGGTGACAACAGGCTTGGGAGCTGGAACAGCAACTGTAAGGAAGAAAATAGTACTTGGTTAATTATTAATGCTAGTTCAAATCAACCTAGAAAATATTTGGCACTGATCACTATATGTACCTGGAAGGAGCTGGTTATAGCGACCATGACCTCCACTTAATCTTGCTAGAATACCAATCAAAGGAGCATTGTTGTAGGTTGCTGGCTCAGTTTGCTCATAGTTGTCCCTTTCATCAGCAAAATTATCATATGCATCAGGACCACCAACAAGAGCACCGGTGAGTAGGTTGGGGTCGCTTTTCTTGCTGCTAAACCAAGTTGCATAGCCTCCACGGCAACTAACAAATGAAGGGTTAACCTTGATGGAAACAATGGATGAACCTCTATGGTGAGTTCTCTGAGGGAAGTTGCTTCCATACCCCACCATGTAACTGGTGGCTCTTGGGTTGTCCCCAAGAATGTAATCCACCTGAGACTTGGCAAGATTGAGAAGCTCAGCAGGAGCAACACTGCCAGAAGAACACCTCAAGGTTCCACGAGACGAAGCAAGGTAATCGGAGTAGACAGTGGCTAAGAAAGATGCACTTGTCACAAACTGCATATTGTTCCATCTCTGGCGGAAGATGAGACCGCCAGGGGTCTTCTGAACGTTGCGAGAACCCTTTCCAAGGCATGAACACATGAAATACTCAGCCTTCTGTTTATACTTTTCAAACAATGCTGCATTGTGACCTGCTTTCCCTTGCATTAGGAACTTGGCCACTAGTGTTTGAACCCCAGCATATTTAACGTCCCAACCGAATTCAGTCATGCCCCAACCAGTTCCACCCATGGAATCACCGTTTCTACCAAGGTAATCCAAGTAGTATTGGTTGTTAGATGCTTGATACAACCATGCAGCAGCCCAGAGCAACTCGTCCTGTGGATCCAATTACACATTAATTAATTCCCTCTTATCCATACTTGCATTGCACATGTTCATTTATTGTCTTAAAATGTTGTGTTGCGAAGGCAAAGGCAATTCTACAAGAAAAATAATTCTTACATTGTAGCCACTGATGGATCTGTAATACTTCTGTGCAACTGTAATACTGCTGTCATATTTACCTCTGTATTTATCCGCAAAATCAAATAGCTGAAATTCATCAAAACCACACACAATCAGTTTAATTAGCCGGTCCAAGAGTATATATATAAATCCAATGGAATACCACTATTATTCTCATTAGTTAAATGTTACTTGTATAGAATGCTAACAATTAATGGCAAGTCGAATATATGGTATCTTCATTTAATAGGTGCAACTAAAACACATAGCAGATAGAAATATAGAATTAGTGTGTGAATGAATGTAACAACTTTCTTCAGCAATGCAAGTGATAAATGATTAATTAAATGCAACATGTTTCTTCACGCATAAGGGGAACCAGAACACTGACACAAACAGTAACAAGGGTGGATGGGCCAGTCAAAAAGGCAACGTAAAAGGTAGCACCGCACCGAAAGTAAAAAAGGTCCAATGAAACGGTAGTAGTAAACTCCCAACAGCCTGACATGGCATTAATGGTTGGATGATGAACAGGAACTACTCGCTGGGTTAGGCTGTAGACCAAACTTAACCCATTTAAAGTGTAATTTCAACCGAGAAAGGAAAAGCGCAAGAGACGGATTGCACCGACAGTGTATCCACGTGACATCATGGCATAATGGTAATATACTATACCTTGTGTGATGGGAATGAATAAACCCTTCCAGGGGACGGTTAGGATCCGGTACCAGACAAATATCAATTATGTACGGTTGAAAGTGTCTGTGGCCGTGATAAAAGGACAAAACTGCCCCTTCCGGAATCCATGAGATGACAGGGCTCCTATCTTTATAGGTTTCTGTTCACATTGAACATACAAACCAATTTTGTTTTGGACCACTATCATTATGTTAACACTTAAATAGCACTAAAATGTTTTTTTATTTCATATAGAATCGAAGGTTGAATTAAAACTCTATAGGTTCCAACCAAAAAAAAAAAAAAAAAAGGAAAAACAGAGTTAGGGTTTGTATCTTACGCGTAAGATAGAGTTAAATCTTTCTTAATAAATACTGAAATGGTAATACTCCTGGATGACAAGACTAGACCCTATAAAGAAGATAAGGACAAAAAAGCAAGTTTGCAATACGTATTTTTAGGGGTCCCAAAAATATTGGGATATTATCTCCATGTTGTACTTACATTATCACCTTCCTTTTTTTTTTTTTTTCTCTCAAAGGAACATTATCATCATCATTTTGCTCAATTAATTATGAAAGCAAAAATTTAAAAATAAAATGAAATATAAAAACATTTAAGGTTTTTTTTTAATCTTAAAAAGTTTTAGGCATAAATGCAGCTCTACCCCAAAACGACCAACTTGCTGGCAATAACAACTCTGACAAAAGTATCATAAAAGTGTAACCGCCTATTAAGTATTAACTCCAACCGTTTCACGAACTCACCGCCCAAACTTCCAAATTTTTATCATGGCAGGTGCGAACCCCTCTACCGTCTACTCCTACTATATGTATTACTGTTACATACATCTTACCAGTACAATTTTTATTATTTAATGTAAAAATTTAAAATAAAAAACGTAAAAAAAAAATCTTTTAATATATAGGTTCACACTTGAGAAGTCGGAGAGGAGTATAAAAATTAAAAAATGACTAGTATCATTTTCGTATCTATATGATTATATCCCACACTTTAATCAATTTTTTAATTTAAATAAACAAATACTAGTTACGACTTACGAGTAAAAGACTTGCACTATTAAAGTTTAGAATATTAGAGCGCTTAAACAAGAAGACAAAAATAAAATGTACGGTATATGAGTGATACCTGATAGGCATGGCGGAGGAGCTCGGCGGAATAGGAAGGATTAGAGTGGCGGAAAACAATGGAAGCAGCAGCCATTGCAGCGGCAGTTTCTCCAGCGAGATCTGAGCCAGGGTTGCTGGGATCAACCTTGTAAGCGTGACGGTCAGTAGTCATGTCCTCAGGTCTTTGCCAACAGTAGTGGTCGCTGTTACCGTCTCCCACCTATTCATCAAATTAAAAGCCACATTACATTATGTTAGGTTAAGAAACTATAAAACATAAGAAATAAAAGAGTACCTCTCCATAGAGGACATTGGGTTGAGGATGGGCTTTGATGAAGTAGTCAGTGCCCCATTTGACAGCTTCCATGGCATGACCAAGCTCTCCGTTAGCAGCCATTTGCTTCCCATATTCAATGATGCTCCACGACATCATTGTAACAGTAAATGCCATGGGTAACCCAAACTTCACATTGTCCCCTGCATCATAGTACCCTCCTACTAGATCCACCTGCATTCATTTTATAACAACACCATGCATTAATTAATCAAGTAATGTTGGAAACTAGAGAGTAGAGAGGGATTATTTAGTTACCCCGCTGGCCTTGCCGTCTTGGAGACCTGAATGGGATCTCCAACTGACTCTCTGGTTATGGGGGAGAACACCAGATCTCTGAGCTTCAAAGAACAGAATGCTCTTACTCAGAGCTTGCCCATAGTCATGCCCTCCAATGGCGGAATATGCACACAGATGCAGAAACACTGCCAAAATGGAAATCAGCTTCAGAAGCTTTTCCATCACACAGGAAGACCAAATTAAGAGCAATGCCTGTAAGTAGTGGCAGCTGAAGCTTCTGAAAATCCCACCAAATGAGGAGAGAAGAAAGAGAGAAGCTTCAGGGAGGGATGGAGGGAGAGAGAGTGTGTGTAGCGGGATTGGAAAGTGAGGTGCTCGAGGCTCTATATATTAAGGACAAGGGGTAGAAAAAGGGGAAGCTATCAAGAACACAGAAATTGACACTCATTCATTTAAGAATTTATTATGTTAATATTTTATAAATTAAATCAATTTTCTAATTTGTTTCGCTGTTGGATTTTGAAGTGGGTGGGAACGTTTTTTATGAGAAAGGAACAATGCCATGTGATGGGGGTCGGTGTAGATTTAAAACTATTTGGTAGAATCAAAATTACTGCCCAACCATAAATAAAATGTGAAAATTTTTTGACTTATTAAAAATGGTAGAGAGTAGAGACAACAAGGCGTGCTTGTCATCAGCACTGTCTCTCGTAATTTTACCCTTTTCTTCAACTTAATTGACCCCTATCTCTATAAGATTGCCTTTATTTGTAGGGATAGAATACTAAGACAAGAATACAAAAATATAAAATTATATTTAATAGATGAGATATAAATAAAAATATTGTATTTATAGATATTGAATTAATATATTTTATATTTATTTTAATAAAGAAGAATATAAAAATTTTAATAAGAGATTTAACTTATTTTTTTATTATTTTTATTAATTTTTTATAATTATATTTTTTATTATTATATTTTTTCTCAAATTTTTTAAATAAAAAAAAATAAAAATAAATTATATTTTCATAATTTGTTATAATATATTAGGACTGAGTACGAGTAGTAGGTACTCGATTACCCATCTGAACTCGAACCGAACTAATTAAATTGGTTCTGGAATCAATGGGTAATCGGGTTTAACCTAAACTAGACCGATTGTCTTTGTTAGTGATTGGTTCGGATATCGATTTTCAGGATGCAGAATCCAAACCAACCCATGAACCCGATCATATATTAATTAAATAGAAAAATAAAAAATATATGTATGACTTTTCTATTAGACAAAGATTATTCACTATTAATATGTTTGGATTTTAATGAGTTTAGTTTTTAATGTATTTAGTGTTTAACATGTTTGAATTATTTCTATTGATGTTACATGTTTATTGTATTTGTTAAATTTTTAAGATAAAAATTTGATTTTTTTTTTATGATTTCAAAGTTATCGGGTACCTAATTATCTGAACCGAACCAATCCATTTTTAATCGATTTGGTTTGGTTCGAGTATATGTACAAAAAAATACAAATCCAAACCAAACCGGACCAATTATATTTTGATCGGTTCGGTTCTAATTTTACCATGAATCCGAACCAAACCGACCCGTACTCACCTCTATAGTTTATCACTAAATAAAACACAAAAACACAAAATTTTATGTCTATGTCCTTTGTGTCTTGTTCTCAGTGTCTTATCTTGTCTTATCTTATCAATTTTCACGGTAAAGATGATTGAGATGAAAATTAAGAGAAATGTGCAAAATTTAATAAAATTATATATTTATTTCTTGTCATTAATAAATTATAATTTATATATAATAGCAATAAAAATATTAATGTAATTTTATACCATTATGATTTTCTTTCTTTTTACTTTTCTTTTCATTAAAACAAAAAAAAATTCTTTTTATTTTCTTTTTATCATTTTTTTTCATCCAAACAACATAGACAATTTCATTTTTTCCTCTATTTTTTTCCCTCATTTTCTTTTTTCTTATTTTTTTCCTTTTATTTTTTTCCTATATCCAAATATAGTGTAAAAATCGCATGTCTCCAATCTAGTTCATAAATTAAAATATTTATCTTTTAACTAATCCTTAGAGTATTAGTTAAAAGTTAAAACGATTAATTTTTGGATCTTGTTAAGCTCAATAAAAATTTTAATGGTATATTTAAGATATAAAAAATATTTTTAATTATTGATTTAATTTTTTTAATTTAATAATTTAACAATATATTTTTAATTTGTATTTTTAAATATTAATAATTAATTACAAATTAAAAATAATAAATTTTACTAATATTTTAGTATTTTTTATAAGATATTATAAAGAAAATTTTGATTAAATTTTTAAAAATAATTTTTTTATAAATTTTCAATAATTGAAATATATTAAAAAATTATTATAATATTTTTAATGTGTGTTCTCAGACAATTTTAACTAAATATTTAACTAGAAAAAATCACATACTATTCCATATCACATAAATTATAAAGTATTAATGAGTAAAATTCAAGCCGTTATAAATATTAAATAGGGTAGTCATGATTTAAATATCATAAATGAGATTTTGAATTTAATAATCGTCACCGTCAGTATAAATATAACGAAATTCAAATTTCAAACATCCAATTTAGATATTTACCATATATTCAAAATAGTAGCAGTAACCAAAATTTAAAGAGCGGTATTTAGTTATAACGCGTAAAAAAATTGCAAATCTAAACTCAAAAGCAGAGTGGCATTGAAACTCATATAGGTTTACTGGTGCATTAGGTGTCGGTGAGCACAGTAGAAAACAAGTTCTTGTATAGACTAAGAATACCAACAACTAGGATTAGAAGCGAGTTAATTCGAATTTATAATTTTTTAGACGAATATAAAAAAATTATGTAATTTGAACTATAATTTATTAATATATTAAAAATATAAATTAAATATATATAAAATATATATATTAACTATTTTATATATATATTTTTTAATTATTTAAAATTTTATAATAAATTTTTTATATAATTTTAGTATAGAATATAAATAAAAAAATTATAATTAATAGATAGATAATATTACAACATATAAAATTTATTTTTTTAATATATATAATTTATAATTTATTAATATAAAATTATAAATTATAAATTATATTTTTATTATTTGAGTCATACTAAACGAGAGACATGATTAACAAGATACGTGGGGAATGCACATTGGTTTTCTTACTGCCCTAAACGTCAATAATGTTTGACCCGGAAACCATTCCCACCCTTTTCAACAATGCCTTGGTAAACACTCCCTTCCATAATTTGCGTACTCATGTAGTCCACCGGTCCTGGAATATTTTTGTTTAAAACGTTAGACCTATAACTGTGGCATTAATAATATTTTCAAGGGCAATTTACGTATCTAAATTGTTTGAACTCCAATATTACGCAAATATATTGTTTCTAAATTCAATACGCAAATGCATTGTTTTACTATATTATGTAAATTGCTACTGCAATTTTTAAGGGCAATTTATGCATTTAAATTGTTTGAGCTCCAATATTACGCAAATACATTGTTTCTAAATTCAATACGCAAATACATTGTTTCACTATATTATGTAAACCACTACTGGCAGTAGCGGTTTATAGTGTGCATAAACCGCTACTACCTGCCGCGGTTTATGTGTGGGTGTGAGTGAGTGTAAACCGCTGCTGCCAGCAGCGGTTTACGTGCGTGTGTGTGAGTGTAAACCGCTACTACTAGTAGCGGTTTACGTGTGATGCTTTGCCTATATAAATCGTGGTTGTAGCCGCGGATTATGCATTTAGATGGTTTGTGGAGTTTTTTAGAGAGAGAAAATTCTAGAGAGAGGTCAGAGCAAGTTGTGAGCGGGCCCGAGGTTTCTCAACGGCGATTTCTGGCGAGTTATCATGGCAGGCAGGACCTTGTACCGACTGAACGGTGTTGCGCATATTGCCGGTTCTATTGGTGACGAGGTTAGTTAACATTTATTTTTTTCTAGGCTTTGCATATGTTAGTCAGAAAAATGGTAGGTTAGGTAGACGAATTAGAATTTATAGATTATTCCCTCTAGTTTGAAAATAGGCTTCGCATGCTAGGATGTTAGTTCACTCATTTTGGTTTAGTAATTTGAGTTTTTCTTGGTAAGTTATATATATGCCTAGTTACCTGAATTTCGAATCCCGTCAATGAATGTTATGCTATATGGTGTTGGTTTAGTTTAGGGAAAGGGATAGTCGACGTTAGTGAATTATTATAGTTTGTTTAGGATATTTGTATGATATGAAGTTTTAAATTTTAAAGCTGTACAATATTTTAAAATTTCTGGATGTTATTTAGTAAAGTATGTGTGTTGTTATTTTCCATATCGTGACTAGGGAATTTTTTTTAATACTATATAGGAGAATTTGTTGATGGTTTAAGGTATTCGTATACGGTTAGATATGGGAATTTGTTTAAGGATAGGAGAATTTAATTGGACTCTGTTTTTCTTTGTTGTTCTGTGCAGCCCACTAGGTGTATATACAGTGTGAGACGGCAACAGAATATGCCCATGCATGACAGGATCATCCCGTATTTAGAGAGGACTGGATTGTACCATTTGGCAAGGCTAAACAGCCAATGATTCTGGTTGGATGAGCCACTTGTTAATGCGTTCGTTGAGAGGTGGCATCCTGAGACGCATACGTTCCACATGCCTTTCGGAGAATGCACAGTGACATTGCAGGACGTGGCATTTCAGCTAGGGCTGCCTGTGGATGGAGAGGCTGTGAGTGGTTGCCTTGGTGAGTTTGAGACATACATGGAGGGTGGCCGACCAGCTTGGGAGTGGTTTGAGGACCTATTCGGTGAGCGGCCTCCACCGAATAAGGTCAAGCAGATGACAGTACACTTTACATGGTTTCACGAGAGGTTTAGGGTGCTACCACCAGATGCGAGCGAGGAGACTGTCCGCATCTACGCACGGGCCTACATCATGATGCTGTTATCGACTCAGTTATTTGGGGACAAGAGTGCGAACCGGGTACATATACGGTGGTTGCCATTTGTTGCAAACCTTGATGACATGGGCAGGTATAGCTGGGGGTCGGCCGCTTTGGTGTGGCTGTACCGATGCATGTGTCGGGTAGCGAACAGGAATGTGACTAATCTTGCGGGCCCGCTACAGTTGCTACAGAGTTGGATATTTTGGCGATTTCTGTCTTTGAGGCCGGCCGGGTTTGAGGTTTTCTCTTTCCCGCTGGCATTCAGGTATGGGTTATGCTTTTTTAGTTTTAACAAATTTCTTCGGGTTTTTTTTAAGTTTGTGTCTCATATGACTTAAATTTAGGTAGTCTGCCTACTTACCTCCTAACGATGGAAAGGAGCAGCGGGTCATTAGGTATCGGCTTGCGTTGGATCGATTGACCGCTCATGATGTAAGTTTTATAGCAGTTAGAGTTTCATTTTTTGTTTGCTCTCTATTCGTGACTAGATATATAGTTGTTGTTGTAATGAATGATGAGTTCTGAAATTTCAGATTGTATGGGAGCCCTACTCCGCGCTTGATGTACTTGCCGTGGTCCATCCAGAGATACTTACAGAGGAGCATAGTCGCATGTGGCGAGCCGTGACTACTTTGATATACTTTGCGATCATCGAGTGGCATCAGGTTGACAGGGTTGTTCCACAGTTGGGTGGAGTACAGCATATCCCCGAGGATGCTTTGAACGCAGACTGGCTACATGCTAAGGATGGTAGGGGAGGGGATAGGTGGTTTCCCCACTACTATCGGGTATGGCATGAGCACTGGGGGAACCGACTTAATGCAGTCATTTCCATTGAGCGAGTGGCAGATCCTGGCCCATCTGCTGATTACCTAGATTGGTGGTACCGCGAGGGTCAGCGGTTCCTTAGCCCGGGGGCTGCATTCGCGGATCCTAGAGGCACCCAAATACCTCCAGAGGCATTTCAGAGAGGATCCTCCCAGGTCCCACGCAGATCATAGCTACCTGATATGCCAGACAACCGTCGTGTTGAGAGACGCCATCGTGTTGGTACTAGGGACACCGGTCGAGAGTGGAGGTGGTTACGTGATGCGATGCAGGAGGATGATGCAGGCGGAGAGGCTAGAGCTGAGGTTGATCACCGTGTTTGTCGGTCTAATGCCAGACGTGGGAGTACAGCGGATGCTACACAGTTCGGAGGTGGAGTTAGTGGGATCGCAGCGACTGAGGCTGGAGGGGAGACATTCACCAGCAGATCTTACTCTCAGATGCCGGAGTTGACGCCGATGATGACTATGGATTTAGATGATCAGCTGGTGAGTCCACGGTTTTATGCAGACTTTGCTGAGTTGATTAGGGATGATGCTGGCACGTCAAACGTGCAGTTTGGTGGCCAGTCTTACCAGCAACAGATGCCGGAGGTGCAAATGGAGACCGCAGCTTACCAGCCACATATGACGGAGATGCATTCCCTGCCACCTGATTATCAGGGTCAGTACGGGGTGGATCTGAACGTGCCTGCAAGTAGCCCGTTGGATACTTGGTTCACCATGGGGGGCACCCCCCAGTCCGCGATCGGGTTAGACCATGCAGGTGATGACATTGGACGGGAGGCGGCCCGACCGACTCGAGTCAGGCGTCTGGCTCGATGTGGGACAGGATCTCATCTCCTTGGTGACTTTCATGATGCTGCTAGAGATGATCGCGATGGTTAGCACCATGTGTTGTTGTTTTCCATTTGTCATTATGTTGTTTATGTTCCGCTTACGGACTTTATGTTTATTCCCGTTGGATGATTGTTATTTTGGTTAGTTTTTACTTTATGTTTATGTCGATGGACTTTATGTTTATTCTCGTTGGAGGACTTTTACTTTGGTTAGTTTTTACTTTATGTTTATGTTGATGGAATTTATGTTTATCGATCGTATAGCTTTGATGGAAATTAAGCACGATAAGTCTATAAAAGTGAAAAATAACTACTAAAACTATCATTAACATTGAAACCAATAAGACTTAAAACTCATAACTGATACAAGCAGACACGTTTGTAATCACGAAGACTACGACAAACGAACTAAATAAAGATAAATCTATATCCCGCTAGTAGAACCTCGCTGAGGGCAAACCCTTCGGGTATGACCGGGCTGCCTACACAGGCCACACTTCTTAGGTCGGCTGGTGTCGGCTTCGTCCATGTTGTTGCGGATGCGGGTGGACCGTGGTCGTCCTTCTCTTGCCCTTCTCATGCCCGGGTCGGGGATCACTGTCGGCCCGTCATATGGTGGCCAAAGCCCCTCTGGAATACAAGGTGAAAAGGACATCTCATACACCTTAAAGACCTCAGACATGGTGTACACCTCATCGACATATGTGGCCCAATCTAGCCGTGACTGCGCACAGCATGCGAGGGCATGACAACAGGGGTAGTGCAGCGCCTGGAAGTATCCACAATCGCAGGTGCGATCCCTTAGAGAAACCCGATAGGTACCCAAAGAGAATTTGTCGGTGGGCGTTGTCTCAGCCACTGTATAGTCAAGGTGATGTCTATCAAACACAGTCACCGTAAAGCACCTCGAATCCTTCAGATTACGCTCGATGGCCTTAACTACTGCCTGTGAAAACCGGTGACCGGACCCTAACTGTGCCTCTGCCGTTTGCCCCCGGACAACAAACAACTCGGCCAGCCGGAGATATGTCGACTTAACTAGAGACGTCACGGGTAGGTTTCTTGTGCCCTTCAAGACAGAGTTCACACACTCAGAAATGTTGGTCGTCATGTGACCGTATCTTCTCCCCCCATCCTTGTGCTGTGTCCACCTCTCATACTCCATTCTGTTTGCCCAATCACACATGGCCGGGTTCTCCGTCCTCATTATATCAAACCAATAGTCGAATTCTACTTCCATCTTTGCATACGCGGCATTTACCAGCCATCTCCTCGCATCCTGTCCCTTGAAAGTGAGGGCAAAATTTGCAGCAACATGTCGAATACAAAATGCCCGATAAGCATGGGGAGGTTGCCAACCACTATCGGGGGACTCTAGTGCAGCCTTGATGCCGTTGTGTCTATCAGAGATCACGAGAATACCTTGCTGTGGAGTGACATGCCTTCTAAGGTTCGAAAGAAAGTATGACCAAGACTCTGCGTTCTCCCCCTCCACGAGTGCAAACGCAATAGGCAAAATATTCGAGTTTCCATCCTGTGCGATCGCCAACAACAATGTCCCGCCATAATTGCCATACAGGTGTGTGCCGTCGATGCTTACCAGCGGCTTACAGTGGCGGAAAGCCTCAATGCACGGAGGGAATGTCCAAAACATCCGATGAAAGAAGACTCTATCTTCGTCAACTTGGTCACCCACCCTAACCGGGGACGTCTTCAGTAGAGCAATGGAACCTTCCATCGTGCATGTGACCCCAAGGATCCACCGAGGCAGATCAGCATATGACTCCTCCCAATCGTCATATATTTGCGCTACTGCCTTCTGCTTCGCCAACCACACCTTCTGATAACTAGGCCTGAATCCATAAGTCGCCTCCGTCGCCTCTTGCAACACCTTAATAGACACCGATGCATAAGCTCGAACCAATGGATAAATCCTCGCACAGATGACATGATAATCAAGCTGCTTGTGGTCGCTTGATATCGATGTGGCCATACACGTGTGCGGACCGTTGTACCTCCTAACTTCCCATGTGCTCTTCCTTTTCCGCATGACTATCCGAATCAACCACGTGCACCCGTTACCAAACTCCTTGCATCTCCCTTGGTATTTCAGATTGTCCGACTCCATAACCTTGTACTCAACTCCACGCCGAATACTGTAATCTTTTACACTCAACACGGCTTCCTCTTTACTCTGGAAGGATTGGCCAATCTGAAATTCAGTCATAGATGTCCCATCATGCATCCCCTGCCCATCGAATGTTGCATCAGCATTTTGCTGTTGGCTGATGGCTTCCAAGTTCAAAGAAGAGAGGTGGGGAGGGTACTCCTGTGTTGCAGAACCGGAACCTCCATGGGCTGAACGTCCACCTCTTGGAATATCATCATCACTGTCCCCACCAATATTGACAGGCTCCTCATCTGAATCATCGTCAAACAGTGCATTCTCAACTCGATCCGGTCCGGCATCGCATTCAAAATCAGGAACAACAGGACCAACATATGCATGAACAGCCCCAACACGTTCGGGCTCCGCATTCGGAACTGCCACTGCTACCACAGGCATCGATGTTGATGCACCACCAGCTGGGGTCGACTGAGAATTAGGTGCCGATGCCCCAGAGCTATCCACACCATCTTCCAACTTTGCAAACAGCTCAGTTACCCTCACCTCCGGAAAACTACGCCTGCAGTGAAACAAGACCTGCAAGTCTTCATCCGACCCGATCACGAAGGTCTCATATCTCACACCAGTTGAGACAACATCAATGGGAATCTTGTAAAATAATTTTTTTACCCACTTCGTCCCACAGGTACCGAGCTTCCGTAATATGCTTTGCTTAATCTCCGCCAATGTATTCGACGATCGGATAAAAACACTAAGCGGTTCTCTATCTGTGAATTTTACACCATGCCTTTTGCTCTTTTGAATTTTTCCAGAACAGTGAACCAGAGCCACAAAACTATCCTCCCCCTCCATTTGTGAATAACACTCTACCTCTCCACATTTGGCCCCTCTACGGTTTATATAGGCAGCCTCATTCAGCCCATCACACGTAAACTGCTACTGGCAGTAGCGGTTTACACACACACGTAAACCGCTACTGCCAGTAGCGGTTTACACTCACACACACGCACGTAAACCGCTGCTGGCAGCAGCGGTTTACACTCACTCACACCCACACATAAACCGCGGCAGGTAGTAGCGGTTTATGCACACTATAAACCGCTACTGCCAGTAGCGGTTTACATAATATAGTGAAACAATGCATTTGCGTATTGAATTTGGAAATAATGTATTTGCGTAATATTGGGGCTCAAACAATTTATATACGTAAATTGTCCTATTTTCAAGCTCAAGATTTAAGGACAGTTATTTTATATAAAATTAATAGTTAAAATTTAAAAACTATTATATAATAAGTTAATTAAATTTATTAAATTATTTGAGAATTTTAAATATTAACTTTGCATATAAATTTTTAAAATTTAATATAATTTTTTATGAAAAAATAGGGAAGGTACCTGGCTTTTGCGCATGTTAAAAAAGGAACTGTTCACACACAAATTTTAAATTATTGAAACAGAAGAACAAACATTTATATGAGTAGAAAATTTTCAGAATTTTTGTTACATTTTATTTTTTATTATTATTAAGCGGATTGGTGTACGAGTCAAAAATAACTAAGCTAAAAATGGAAGAGCCAAGGAATAAGAAGCAATTCAGAAGAGAAGAGATGGTGTAAAGTTGACTCATAGGTAATAAGTAGTTAAAAACTAAAAAAAATGCTATAATTCACAAGTGCATCATCATCATGCAATGCTGGACAACCCGATACCAAACCCTCATCAATATTCAGAGGAGTTATCATCATCCATTTCATGTCTCGCTATATATGATTCTCTATCTTCACCGACACCTTCCCAAATATAATCATATCTTATCATATATCCTTAAAAAATATATATCTCAATTTTTATTTTACAGAGGATAGATTAAACCTTAAACTTACTTTACTGCTGTTGGTGTAGCTGAATGGTAAGCAACTCGTCTATAACTAAAATTCATATTTTTTTCCCTGGTTAATGCTACATTACTTCAGGATAGTAGTAATTAAATTTAAAAGAAAGGAGAGAAACTGAGAAAGAGAAAATGACAAAAGAAAAATATATAGTCAAAACTCAAAACAAAAAAAAAGACCGTGAGCATGTCAGAGTGCTTTATTCCCAACCGCAATCAACGGCTTCCGCCGAAAATGAGATTAAATTGCCAAATCTCTTTCTTTCACACACCCTCCCTCTCAATTCTGAATCCCACATTTCCCTATTCTTTCTATTCTTTTATTTTCTTTATTATTTTACTTTTTAAAAGGTGGAACACAAAATATTGACACGTCGTGCATAAGTCAAAGAAGCAAGTTTCCAGAGTGACTGGCAAGCTCCGGTTCTGGCACGCTAGTAAGCACGACATTTCTCATTTCCCAACCCTTCAGTTCACTCTCTCCAACATTTTAAAGTTTAAACTAATAATTTAAAAAAAGAAAAGTATAGTTGAATAATAAAAATATTAAACAATGTAAATAATAGTCAATAGATATATCGAATGTTCATTTTATTAGTGTATAAATAGTTATTTTAATATTAAAATTTAGAGGATTAATTTAAAAATATAGTGTGTTTTTATTTAATTGGTGGTTATTTATATTGTTCAATAAAGTCATTGTCTCCTTAATATTCTCCTTTAAAAAATAACACCGTTACATATTTTGTATTTTTAAAACAATAATCCTAGGAAATTAAGATGGTTCTAACAAAAAATCAGTCAAATATTATTAGATAAATTCAAAATTTTTATGTAGATGGTGTTTATGTTAGGCATTAAGATGTTTTTTTTTTGTAAATTTGATGATTCTGAATCTGTTTTCTAATTTATCATGTTTTAGACATTTGGAGAGAAAATGATGGTGAAGAGACGGAAACTAATTGAATCAGTTTCCGTAATTCACGTTGCAATGATACTGAACGTATCTCCTTCTAATTTGAATGTGGTGAAACATTTAATAACCAATATTTTAAATCATAAATAAATAAAACAAATTACTATATTTATAATTAATTAAGTTGTTCCATTTTTAGTTGATTTTGAGTTGATTCCATATACTTTTCCTTTTTAAAATGATTGAATTATTTTGTTAGTATTTATAATTTTATTAAATTTATAATTCAATATTATATTTTTTAATTAAATTTATATATTATTTTTAATTTTATAATTAGGTCATTCTCAGTATTAAAAGTATTATAATTAGCAGAATAATTTTTACAAATTAAAAATATTTATAATTAAAAACTTAATTATATCTTTAACTACATTTTTTTAGAAGATATATTTTGTTAATTTTAATATTTTTGATATGAAAATAATTTAATTACAAAACTAAAAGTAGTGTAAAAATTTAATTAAAAAAAAATATAAAAATCTAATTAAAAATTGAATAAAACTATAGAAACTAACAGAATAATTAAACCTTTTAAAAATAGAATTTAGCTAACAAGTACACAAATTAAAATTATTATTAGCAAAAAATTAAATATTTTATTTTAATAAGTATTTTTATAATAAATTTTTTTATTAATAACTTTAACATGTGTTTTTTCACTAAATTCTTAAAAATAAATAACTTTGTAAATCTAGAGTTAACTATTAATTTGTTATTTGAGAAATTTAAGTACTGACAAAAAAAATCTTCAAAAGATATTATCAACAAAATAATCTTTGAATAATTTTAAAATGTAACAAAAATAATTAATGAATATTATATTTTTTATAAGTGACAACAAAATTTTTGTATTTAGTAAATAATTTATTTATTTGATCTAAATTTTGTAGTAATATTTGGATATATATTTAAAAGTTGCACAAAATTCAGATTAAAATTCAATATCTAGAATTTTCTTTTTATTTTTCAAAAAACTTAGTCATCACAACAAAAAAAATTTAAGAAATTCACTTGACATAAAATTATCAAATTTTAAAGATAAAAATATTTTATTTTTTTAATAAAAATTATATCAAAATCTAATTTCTAAAGTCTTTCTTAAAATATATATTTAATATCTAGTTCATTTTGTCACATTTTAAAATCTTTTAGCTAGCGTTTGTTTTGAGGTATTGGGACAGAGACCGAAAGATTGAGACTCGGTATCATGTTTGTTAGCTCAGAGATTAGTACTAAAATTTCTGTCTCTATTTTTTAAATTTCAGTATTTTAGTACTTCCAAAAAGTAGGGACACAGGATATTGAAATTTTTAGAGGCATAGACTGAAATTTTAATAACATTTTATACTTAAAATACTCTCATTTCAATTAATTAATTTTAATTTTACCTTTTGTGCAAATTAAATTAGAGCTTTATTCTTGTTTTAATTTCTGTCTCCTATTTTACACCAAATAGAATATTGAGGTTTATTTCAGTCTCTGTCTCTCAGTTTTTCCGTCTTTGTCTTTCCACCAAGTACTACCTTAAAGACTTATTTGTTCGTTAGTATTTTTTGTGGTTATTATTGTTGGCGATGTGAATTTTGTTTCAAAGATATTTATTAAAATTATTATTTGTACAAGCTTTTTATTTTTTATTTTAATAGATATGCAATAAATACATTAAAAACTTAATATTATTTACATTTTTCTATAACTTTTTTTATAGTGATAGCATGTCTCGCTGCTAAATCCTACACTTAGGGGATAAATGCTGCCATGTGTAGAGGTTCCTTATTACATGCATTCTACTCCAAGTTCATACCTCAAACTATATTCCAGAAACAGGACCAAGCGATCCTTCATTGCTTGAGTGGAACTTTTGATGCTGGGTGAGACCCTAACATTGTGCCCCCCTTCGTTCTCCTTCTTTTTTTCCTTTATTAGTGGGGTGCGTTAGGTAACCTTTTCAAAGTTTTCGGCACTTGCCCTGATTTTCGCACAAGACGATAGAAGTAAGCCTAGGTGCTTTCCACTTAGTCCAATTTATTCACACTGACTTTTATACCTTATAGTCTATAGAAAATGCCAAAATGGAGCTCCTCAATTCAAAATTTTCAAGTGCTTAATAATAGTAATATTAGTAGTAACTAGCTAATCAAGGCTTCAATAAAAACCAGAATTACACACTTACAAATGAACTAATCAATTGGGTTACTATTGCACTTGTTACTTAGGAGTTAGGAATGCTACCAAACATCATGCAAAAAATAAATCAAACTCTTCAAAGCGATGTTGTCTAAATAATACAGGATGCAGCTACAACTTACAAGAGTGACAACTTGTCAATTCAATCTGTTGAACTCATCAATGGAACCTAGCCAGAATTTTCTATTTTCCTTGACAGGTTGATCATTCAGTGCAACCTGAACTGAACATTTTTCAAACCTTACCTAAGGACCGTGCAACCAAATGAAGTTGTACACTAGTTGAAGAATGAGGAATTTGAAGAGATTAGTTGGCATGAGCGGAGCAAAGCGTTGGTCAAAACAGAGCATAGCTACCTTCTTTACTTTTCACCTTTTCAGATAATAATCATGCAGAGTTTAAGGAATTGTGTAGGTAAAAACAAATTTCCATGTGTAACAACCTAACAATTATCTACCACAAACTGAAGAAAAAGAAAAAAAAAAAAACAACTAAGAAACATAAGAATGCACATATTTGTGTATGCTTTGATATAGCAATAGTATATCCTATCTAAGGAAGAAAACTACAACGCTGTAACGAAAAAATAAAAATTCAACTCCAGTCAACTTCACATTTTTTTGGATTGGTGACAGCATTATTATTTGGTTTGAAAAAAATCGATTTATTTTATACAAATAGTTTAATAAAAAAAATCAATTTAAATTAGGCTAAATAGTTATTTTTACTCTCTTCTTTCTTACGCCTTTAAAATTCGTTCTTTTCTAATTTTTCATAACTAGTATGAAAATTAATTAGATGATTACCATAAAATTTAATTTAACTGTAAATTTGTAATTGAATATAGTTTTACATTTTAATTTAAAATTTGTGTTAGAGAAGGAATTTAGCGAAAATTTGAATAATCGAAAACAAAACAAAGCTCTAGATAGTACCATTTATAACTTTTTGTTCTTCCTTCCATGTGAGTTCTAAATTTTTTTTCTCTTTTTTCTTCCGTTCCTAATTTTTTCTTTTTCGTCATTTCTATATAGACAAAAAACGTGAATTTTATTTTTTTAGAATACCAAACTTTATTTTTTTAAACAATTTGTATACGTATATTTGATGAAAATTAAATAAATAAAAAATTTAGGGATAACACGCAGAAAAAAATTGAATTTTTTTTAAAGATGGTTATTTAATCTATCCAAATCCATCCAAAAATCATTTATATAAAATAAATCAATTTTTTTCAAACCAAATGGTAACACATATCAACCATCCAAACACAACTTCATGTAAAGTTAATGTGAAATTGACTATTGGTGAATTTTCAACATTAAACAAGTCATTTTTACTAATGTGTCACTCTTTTAAAATTAATTATTTAGATATTATAATTTTTATATTTTTATAATTATCATAATTAAGAATAAAATAATAAATTAGTTATTACTTTACAAAAAAAAATGACATTTATATAATTAATTTCAAGAGAATAATATTTTTATGATAAGTTTAAAAAAAAATGGCAAAACGCTTCTTTTATGCATATAGAAGAGTACTAGTTTCTCTTTCTCTTTTCTCTTTTCCCTTTTCACTTTATTCTTTTAATTTTTTTATACATAATTTAACTAATATTTAAATTAAAAATAATAATTAAGAATCTTAATTATTTTCATAATATTTAAATGTATATGTCACTTTTTGAAAATATTAAAATGATAAAAGATTTAGAATTTTTTATTGATAAATTAAGAAAATAAGTTAAAACTTCTAATTATTTTTCTTAAATTAATTTTATTCTTTTCTAGAATTTCTACTATTTGTTCCTTTATTTTATGTTAGGTCATTACTTAAAAAAAAAAGAAAAAATGACACTTTCTTTCCTGCGAGATATCCAAAAAATACTCTCTTTTCTTTTATTTTTAAAATATTTTTTTTGCAAGAGTTAAATAACATACACTTTTATCCATATGATTAAAATATTTTTTAATAATTATTTTTATATTTAAATTAGTCATAATTATTTTATTATTTCAAAAAAGAAATAATAGTATAAAATATATATTTACTATTATTATAATAGATTTTATTTATTTTTAATATTTTAACTTGTTACAAAAGTATTTAATTTAATTTTTTTTGTATGTTTCATGATTAATGAAAAACTATTAAAAATAATTAAAATTTATTAGATTATAGTAATATATATTTTATATTATTATTAATATTATTATGGTAGTAAAAATAATAATATAAATTATATTTATTAATATAATATATTTTATTTATTTTAAATTTATTATCATTAATCATGAAATATATAAAAATTTTAGGCTAAATGCTTTTGTAAAAAGTTGAAATATTTTATATTATGTAATAGTAATAATAATAATATATTTATTGTTAAAGTAATAATTTTTTATTTATTTTTAATATTTTATCATTAATCATAAAATATATAAAAAATTTTAATTTAAATATTTTTGTAACAAATTAAAATATTAAAAATAAATTAAATTTATTATATTAATAATAAATATATATAATTATAATAACGATTATTAAAGAATATTTTAATTAAATAAATTAAAATGTATGTTATTTAATTATTACAAAAAATGTATATTTTAAAAAGTAAAGAAAAAAAATATCATTTAGACAACTTTTAGGAGAGAGGTTGTCATTTTCTCAAAAGAAAATACTAATTTGTTTATGTGAAAGTTTATTCTTCACTTGTACCCTTGGCAGTAAGTAGCTAGGAAAGTGGAGAATGTAGGTAGTTTGGCCAATGAACTAAATTAAATGCATAATAACAGTGGGTATACCGTATTTTAAATTCCAAAACTTTGAAGAGCAATGGGTTAATAAATTCTTCAAATCATTTGTTTTCACTCGATTCATGAAGCAAGGTAGGACTTTACCTTTCAGTTTTAACACCTAATATTTCAACAATATATAACATAAAATTTAAATAGCACCATTGCAATATTAAAATTCTTAATTAATTAGAGCAAATATTCGCCATAGTTATTAACAAATAAGGATAATAAACGAGGAAAAATTCAATTCGGTCTTTTTTCATTTTCACGAAAGATAAAATGATTTCTGTTTAAAAAAAGAGGCATTTTGATCCTCAATCTTTTTATTTTGGGATAATACAATCTCTCTGTTAAAAAAATTATTAAATAATAACAAAAATTAATTTTGTGAGGGTTTTATTTGTATTTTGTGGGAGTTTAAAACTCCCACAAAAATCTTTTCAACAATATAACTAATTACTACCACTACTATCACTACCTTTTTTATCCTCATTATTATCATTCGTACCTCTATTATTTGTATTGTATAACCATACTTTTCATCATCATTATCTCCTCTATTATCATCATCACCAATACCAATATTATCAACATTAAAGTTGTCTTCTTTTATTTCTTATTCTATGTTAATTTTTTCTTTAAAGGTATTACAATTACTTTTTTTTACGACATTATTTTCATCAATGGTTTTTCTTCACTTAACCACCATTGGTAAAAGAATTTTCCAAAAACAAACTTATTAATAGTTTGTGGAGGTTTAAAACCCCCACAAAATACAAATAAAACCCCTCCCACAAAACTAATTTTTGTTATTATTTAATAATTTTTTAACAGAAAAATCGTATTATCTCAAAATAAAAAAATTAATGGTCGAAGTGTTCTTTTTTTTTTGACAGAAATCGTTTTGTCCTTTGTAAAAATAGACAAAAACTGAGTTAATTGTTTACTCAATAATAAACTAATTTGTTAAGATTATACAAATTTAAAGATTATCTCTGGTCTTGTCATTCATGAAAAGAGAACATATAAGTTTTGTATGAAAGTAATAGATACGTATTATTAAAATAAAATTGTATATAGACAAAGAAACAAAAAAAATCGTATAAAAGAATTAATTTATTCCTACAAAAAAATCAGATATTGGCTCTTTCAATTAATAATACAGTACTATTACTATCTCTGAGAAAAAGGAAATTGTTCCTGTTGGTACTCCAATTTGCTTGGCTGTTTGGGGGTCAAGTGTTATAACTCCGTACTCATGGAGCAAAGGCACCTTCCATTCATAATGGCAAAATACATAGATATAGATTGTGTCCTTGGATCAGGAAAGAAACTATCTTTACTAGTTCCTTTCTTTTAACACATGTATTGTTTTCACTATCATAATCGTTTGACGTATATGTTGATATCACTTTAACATTTTACCTAGTCCTTATTAACTATAATCAATAATGATAAGGGTTCATCTAGTGTACAGATGCTTGTTGGTAAAGATTTAAAGAGAGTTTTAGTAATAGGACACGTGCATGTTTATTTTGCATAACGAAAGTTGTCACTTGTCAGCTCATGGCTTTGGTATATGCATAACGGCTTGTCAGCTCATGGCTTTAATATATGATAGATGGTTAATTTGATTGAATCTAACCAATGCAGTTACAATAATTTATTACTTTTTTTAGCGATTAGTAATGGACTGCATGAATTGGTGGGTTGTATTTTGGGTTATTTTTTGAGTTTTTTTGTGGAAAATTGGTGGTGGCAACAAAATCATAGATTAGCATAGCATTTAAAATAGGTATAAAAGTTACGATATATTGTACAGAAAAAAATAATATGTGACCTTAATATTAGAGGAAAAAAAACGAAGAGATGTGTTGCTACGACTGAGGAAATTTCTCGTTAGTTTACGTCCACGACTTGTTGAGGTTGAGCAGGTGCAGGAAAGGGAAGGGTTGATTCTGACGCTCAAGTGGAAGGAAAAAACAATTTATAATAATATTCTTTGAATCTTGAATGACTTAAAATTTTTAATAATAGAATTAAAAAATTAATTTTTTCAATAATTTTTTTTCAATATATATAACAAATTATCCGTCAGAAAATTATCTTCTATCTTATATCCTATAAAATATACAATAAAAGAAAAATAAAAATATAAATATTTAAATTTATAAAATACTTATAGAATACTATTTTTAGCCAAAAGATATTCAATTAAAAATTCAACAAATATAAAGTAATACTAAACTATATAAATAAAAAATTATCTCATTTTACGGTTTAGTGTTTATGATATAACGTTACGGTTTAGACGGTTTATTTTTACCACAATAAATTAACAAGTTAATTGCATTATTCATGAATCTAAACTTGATTTTTGTCTCATTGTTATTTCTTCCACTATTTCATAACTTCCACTGACATTTTACATCCTCCGGAACGATTTGGACAATTTTATTAAAATTTTTAACAGTTTTATTGATGATAATTTCCTAATTGATATTAGTATGGTCGGAAGACCATTCACTTGGTTGATATATGCGGAGTGGTAATGAATTGATACAGAAAAGACTGGACCGATTTCTGGTAAGAGTTGACTGGCACCAATTCTATCCCAATGCATCGGTTCTTAAACTATCAGAATTAGGGTCGGATCACTCCCATCTTCTCTTAGACTTTAATCCGAGAACTGAGAGATCTAAACGTGATTCAAATTCCAAAAAAGATGGTGTTCCAATGATAAAATACGGCAGATTGTTAGAGAGGTTTGGCACGAATAGATTAATAGTTCAGCCATGTAGATGGTGTAGAATTTCACTAATAAAATCTCGTTATAAAGTATAGTTTCTAAACCAACAATAATTCTTTCATACAAAAATTTGTTTGTCACAAGTAATAAACTCCTAATAATTCTAATAACCGAAGTATTTAAACATCGGGTCGTTTCTCAAAGGAATTGTAGGGTAGTGTTCTTGTTATTGGTTATGGACATGTATATTTTGGGGGTTTGGGGATAAGAAACAAGAAAAGAAAATGGCAATGAAATTTAAATGATAAAACGGTCTTGGCAAGGTTTGGTGATCAAGGATCTCTATCCTTATTACTAACCACAATATGATAATTGCAAGGATCAATCCCACTAAATCATTCTCTAACTAGGTAAAGAAAAGTCAAGCGAGCTATACCAATCAAAGTCCATAAGTCCTAGCTATTCACTAATTGGATTAATAAGAACTAGAGTCAATAGCTACCAATTATCAATCACATGGACATTAGCAACTCAAGAGTTTCTAAGTTACCTTCCCAAGCCAAGAACATAAAATCCTACTCTAAAATCCAACCAAACATTTCATCAAACACTTGGAAGGCATAAAAGAAAAGCATAATAAATTGATAACAAGAATGAATCTAACATTAACTAATTACAAGGAATTAACAACAACAATCAAAGAAAACATAATTAACATGAATTACCTCAAATTGAATTAAAAGAAAATAAAAGTAATAAAAGTAGATCCACAACAAAGCATAGAACAAATCGAAGAGATTACAATAAGAGAATAGAAGAACAAGATGTAGAAACATAGAATTGAAAAGTAGAAGTAGATGAGAGCATGAATTAAAACCTAGATCTAAGAATTCCTAAACTAACCTAATTCCTAATTCTAGAGAGAAGAGAGAGCTTCTCTCTCTAGAAAACTAAAACTCAAACTAGATCTAAAGTGTGTAATGTGAAAGATGCCTTCCCCTTCAATCCTTGGCCCTTTTAGCCCTCTTTCCGCCAAAGTTCAATTCCAAATTGGGCCAAAAGCACTTCAGAAATCGCCAGGCACGTTTTCACTTTAAAAGTCACGTGCGACATCGACGCGTACGCATCCCTGGAACATTGCGCGATGTACGCGTAAGCGGCTAGTGCGCACGCGCGTCCATGGGTGCGTCTCAAATCTTTGACTTTTCATGATTTCTCCACTTTGCATGCTTTCTCTTCACTCCTTTGATCCATTCCTAGCCCTTTTCAATCTGAAATCACTAACAAAAACATCAAGGCATCTAGTGGAATCAAAGGAAGCTAAAAATTATCAATTTATAGGTCTAAAAGCATGTTTTCATATTTAAGCACAAATTAAGAGACAATCATAAAATTATGCTATTTCATTGGATAAATGTGAGAAAAGATTGATAAAATGCTCTAAATTCAACACAAGATAAACCCTAAAAGTGGGGTTTATCACCTAGCTCAAAAAAATAAAGCGTTGTCGGCATAAGATTATCAAATGGCAGCATGAATACAGATAAGATTCGAAGGTGGAGATTGATTTACTAAAGTCTGAATTTGAGATTGATTTACTAAAGTCTGAATTCAGCCATGTATATCCTAATGACTTTTGGACATGGTGGATTGCGTTAACAGATATGCTTAACCTGTTGAAGAATGCTGACTGTAATCCTCAATAACTGCTGGAAAGCTTGCAACCAGTTAATTTTTGAAGGTTCTACTTCAATGTCATTTGCCATTCTAGCAAGTTCTGTCAAGTTGCTTCGTGAAATCCAAAGAACTCCTAATTTAGATCATCATCTCTATGAGGCAAACTCTTAGTTTCATTCAATTTGATTTATCATTCTTTCTTCTTTAAGATTTTTCTTTATTTTTCGACTATGTACCGTTGGATGAATACTTTCAGTGTATTGTTTTGGAAAATTTCCACCTTTTATTATGTTGTCCTACTTTTAGACATATTTGTATTTCATTTTTCAATAATTAATGAAATATAACCTACTATCTTTGAAAAAAAGTAACTGTTACGTGGGTAACCTGAAATAGGTGAATTGGGCTTTAAAGAATGGCCCAAGTGTTACTAGAAGGTGGTTTCTGATTCGAATCACGTTCGAGAGTCGCCGTCCGAGTTATGTGTGTGAAAGAATGGGGGGTGATACCTGCAAAGACACTCCGATGCCTAAGTTAGAAAGGGGTTTAAGCAGGTTTTTAGAGTATTGGAATTTAGAGATACCTGAGGGGTGTCAGTGTATTTATAGTGGTGATCCAATAACTACCGTTAGAGTAGTTCCACCTTTTGGGAGTAGATAACCGTCTTTTTATCTTAGCGTAGTTGAGATATGCCTCCTGAAAGTGGGTTGAGAGATTTTAGGGGCAGTTACTTATTTAAGTAAGTGTGATCTGCCAGCTATCCTTCGAGCTCGACTTCTTTGGGAAGGAGTCCACGTTGAATCCGATCTCTTTTGAGAAGGTCGGTGGGTAGTCGAAGGCCAATCTTTGGATTTGGCGTTTTTGTGTGTTTGGACCTGGACCACAGTGTTAGATCAAGTATGAACCGTAACCAATTTTCAATTATTGTATTTAAATAAATATTTGGTCCATTTATTTTATTTAGATGATTTGTCTACTTAAAAATATCTTTTTATTATAATTTTTGAGCAACATTAACTGTCTCATACATCTATTATTAATACTACAGTGTTTAATCACATATTTAATGTTGACTAAATCATATTTACTATATCAACTTAAAAATATTTTTTCTGGCCTTATATATACGTATAAATATACATATTTTTTTTTCTTCATTTGGATCATATACTTTTAGTTTTTGTTCAAGGATCATATACTCTTCAATGATATATTACTCTTACATCATGATTTTTTCTATCGATAATACCACCTACATCAATCAAGGTCTTCTGTGCAATTGTTTTTGTATGGCTCAATCATTGCAACAACATATTCAGCTCTAACTATCTATTTTAAAATTCTTAAAAGAAAAATATACCAAACGGAACCATCCACTGTTCCAGCTTTAGCAGTTCAGCTCTGTGGTGGCTTCTGTATACACCTTTTTGTATAGATCTCCAAGTTGCTTCCAGTATCATCTCTCATGGACACATATCACTTTTAGCTTCTTTCAATTCAAATATCTATAAATCTTTATACAATAGAATCTATACACTATAATTTTTCTAATGATAAAAGTCAAATAATAGCATTTTTCATGTCATTTCATGTAATATAATAATAATATAAGAGGGCAACAATAACTAACAAATATTAGTTTTAAAATTTTCCTAACACGAAACCCAATATATCACTTTAGATAATTAATATTAGAACATTATCCAGAAAATGTAACCATAGAAAAGCACCACAAACATCTTTTCAAGCAATTACCCTACATGATTAGAATTACAAGCTTTCAGTTATGTGTAGAAAGGATATTGAAATTGTTCAATATTTATTTGTTATTTGTGAATTTTTTTTAGATATAGTGTATGTATTTGAATTATTAATATTGAGCGTATTTAGATTATCTTAAGAATTTTGGCTACATAAAAATAATGTCATATTTTAAAAATGACAATAAATTTAGTTGATTGTGTTATTATTTCATTTTGTTATTCTTAAAATTGGTGTGATAATAATTCATATTGTTAATAGTTATGTGAGAGATAACATAAAAAAATTATTTCTGTTTGTATTTTTCTATTCTATTTTTTGGTATGCCGTATGTTGGTTGTGTGCTCCACTTAATGCATTGAATTTTGTCTTTTTAAAAAAATATTAGACAAATGAATTCTTTTTTATAACTAAATTCGATCAATTTTTTTCTTATATATATACTAGTATTTTTATCCGTAATAACATTACAAGAATATAAATCTTTTGAAATTATATCAGCTTTGTTCTAACATTATTATATATTATGGCAAAAAGATTTATAAAATCAAATTACTTTTATAAAAAGATCGTAGAAAACAAAAGTCTTCGTCGACTAAGAAGAATATGATCTCCGTCAATAAAAAAAATCAATGAATAAGTTTTTTAGTTATATATTTATGTAAAAGATTTTAATTTTTTTACTAATAATTAATTTTAACATTCATTATCTAAAATTTAAAATAATAATTTAATATGTATATTTTTATATTTAATTAGGTATTAAGTCTGTTACACAAATAAAAATAATTAATTTTCATGCTTGTTAGTTAAAAAAATTTTCTATATATATAAAAATATAATTAGATATTAATATAAAAAATTTATATTAATAGTTATTAAATTAAATCAAAATTATTTTTTAAAAATAATTAAATCTTAATTCTAATTATTAATCACAACATTAATATTTTTTTTGAATTATATGTAATAAATATTTAAAGAAAGAGAAGTAAAAATATAAATTAGAAAAATAAACAGTAAAAAATTTAAAATTAAAAAATATGTATATAATAATATATTTATTTATGTAAATAATATTATAAGATTATTTTTTAGTTATATTTAATTATAAATTTAAAGTATTTCTTACAATTTTATTTTTGATAAAGAAGGAGAGAGAAAGTTTTTTTTTACAAAGTTAGGAGTAATATTCGAACCTGAGACTTCTAGATGAGGATAAGAAAACTATGTCATTTGAGCTATAATTCGTTAGTAAGGGAGAAAGGAAGTTTGTTAATTTTGGAAGAAAATATTTAATTTTAATTGTAATGAAAGAATATCTTGTGATTGTTAGTTAAGATAATAATTTTCGAAAGATTAAGTTGATTCGAAATGTTGGTGAAGGGTCAAGAAGGAAACATAGGCTGAAAAGACACACGTGAAGGCATTAATTGGAAGTTATTTGACACGATTCGATTTAGACACCTTGCTAAATCAAACAAGTATCCGAATGAAAAATTGAACAGTTGTTCGAATGGAGAATCGAGTGGTTACACAAGTAGAGAAGTCGAATGCTTTCTCTAAGTGAGGAATTTATGGGTAACATTCATGAGCAAAAGAGAGGGAATAGTTACGTAAGAATTCGCATACAAGGTAGCGTCATGTAATTAATGGTCGGTTATGGAAGTGGGTTATAAATATTAGTAATTTTTAGGAAATAAGGGTTGGAACTTCTTTTTAGAAATACACTCAAGCAAACTCATATCCCAACGAATTCCTGAGTCTGCGTTCGAGTTCAGTTTCTATAGTTCCACTGTCTTTACCTTTCATTTACAATTCTTGCAAAAACTTTATTTTTCAAAGCAAATTTATCTTTCAAGTATTGTTTAATTTCCATATTCAATTTACATTTTGCTACCTTTTAATTTCCATGTCTAAAGTCCTTTGATCCAATCGAAGGTATCTTTATCGCTTTCTTTACGTTTCAATGCAAACCTTTTCAATTTCAGTCAATTTTACTTTTTGAATCTTTTGTTTTACACTTCTTTTACCCTTTTATATTTTTTGAACTTATTTTCCATTTTAATACTCATCTAATTCGAGAAGGTTTGATGTACTTATAGAAAACTGGTACTTGCAAAAGAGGAGTTAGTTTCGCTCCCAGACCATTAGAATCGAACAACCATCGATTTGCTAAAAATCGACAAAACAAATTAACAGGCCCGGTGGGACAGTTTTTAAACTGAAGTGTGTCAAAAAATTTATTTCTTGGTGTCATTTGGTGTATACAATTGAAACGTGAAAGGATTATTCACATGGCTGATGATGTGTCAAACGTGGATGGTGGTTCGTCCACCAATGACAGCATACCAGTAACTATGCAATCTTCGGACGTTACTTCACGTTCGGAAGGTTTGGTTGTAAGTGAAAGTACGGTAGTTACTAGTGTACAGATTGGAAATGTTGGACGTAATATTCGTCCATGTGAGACAAATGTCGAGCTCTTTCTTTGAGGTCAAAGTTATATAGCAAAAGGGATTGCTGTTCCTGGGGAGTGGAGTGGGAATAGTTTGTGAGAAGCCTAGCTGTCTGTAGGGGTGGCAAGCGGGTAAGCTCGCCCCACCTGCCCTGCCCCGCCAGAAGCCCACTCTTTGGCGGGTTGGCCCGCTCTGCCCCACCTAGTGAGGTGGTCCTAGAATCCCACCCCGCCCCACCTAACTGTGGGCTGGCGGGCTAAACCCGCCAAAGCTGTTTTTTTTATTATTAACTACTAAATAATATATATAATTTCACAACCATATTAATAAATTTATAATTTCTAAAAGCATAAAAAATTATATTTTTTATATTCATAAACATTAAAGTCTTTGTCATTATAAATATCTAATAAACATAATTATAAACCAAGTTTTCATCCAAAACATAAGTATAAATATTCTCTCCAAAGCAAAATAAACATAATTTAAAACATAATTATAAATATTGTCTCCCAAGTAACATAAACATAATCCAAACCACTCAATTTTTATCTTCATACTCTTGTAAGTTGGGTTGGGGGAAGTTAGGTTTTGGCCAAAAAATTATAAAAATACCCCCTCAATAAAAAATACTAAGCCCGGTGAAGAAGCCCGCCCCGTTCCGCCAAAACCCGCGGTTTAAGCGGTGCGGGTTAGGCGGGCTATTGCTATTTGGCGGTCCCATTTTTTCAGCCTGACCCGCCTTTTTTGGCGGGTTACGCGGGCCGACTTGACGGGTTTAGGACTGTTTGCCACCCCTAGCTGTCTGGCTGCATAATGAGGGGCATACAATGTTGCTTTGAAACATTCTTTTTTATGCAGAGATAGCCCCGTTGGAATTACCTGCACAGCTAGCAAATTTGTCCAACTCCTGTTAGCAAGTTCGCTCTCTTCGGTATCGTTAGGAAAGAGGAGGTGTTCGAGTTAGGTAGGACCACAATTTCGACGCAAAAAGGGCTGAAATTGAGGTCCTTATTGTGGAAGTCTTTACAAGAGTGAAAAAGAGAAAAGACAGCCCAAAATCGGTCTTCATCCGATTGAGCCTCTGGAAATTTGGCTTGAAGTTAGCCAATCAAAAACCTTCAATGTGCTATTTGTTTGTAGCACCACCTGTAGATTTAATCATGTATTTTTCAAAAATGGCATTAAGCCAAAGTTGGAGAAGCCAGAGAGGGCCTCCCGTGCTGATCAAGTAATTATTTCAAAGACAATTAATGAACTGGCTAAGTTCTTCGAAAATATGTCCTAAAAGTAACTTGGCCAAGTTAAGGTTGTTCCCTTCATGAAGTAGAGCGGCAAGAGGAAGGAAAAGCTTCTACATTTGAACACTTCAAGAGTAGAAGACAATTGCATTTAGCCAGTATAACAGAAAGGCTACATATTCATCATCTGTAATGGCAGTGCTCTCTGCACCCATGTGATGAGCAATAAAGTCACTGTAGGAAGTTATAGGGGCAATGTTGTACTGTTGCCTAGGTTG
Source organism: Arachis hypogaea (assembly GCF_003086295.3). Lineage (NCBI taxonomy): Eukaryota > Viridiplantae > Streptophyta > Magnoliopsida > Fabales > Fabaceae > Arachis > Arachis hypogaea. The sequence continues at coordinate 100,068,034 of NC_092038.1, forward strand.
CATGTCAGAGGTGAAGTCTGGAGGACTAATCGGGAGTCCTGTAATAGCAGGCACATCTAGAAGTGACATACCAATCACTCCATAAGGGAGGTGGAAATTATTGGTAGTCTTGTTCCAGAAAAAGGTCACAACTCCGATCATCCAAGGGAGCGTTAAAAGAGAAAAGTGAGAAAGTCTCAGAAGATCTTGAATCTTGAGAGACCCCAAGCAGCGCTCTTCGATAGAGCAAGACGCTCATACGAGGCTGTGAAGTCAAGGGTTATTCTTAAAGGGTTTTTGGTTGTTGAAGAAAGAGATATCACGGTCTTGATTGGTCAATAAGTCCTCCCCTTGAGCACTGGGAAAGAAAGAAAGTTTTTTGTTTTCCCTTTTCAGATTTTTGATAGGACCAACAAAACAATGGGTATCTCCACCCATAGTAAAAGGGAATAAGGATTCTAGGGTCATCAATTTGGAGCTGTGGAACATCAATGACTTCATCATTGACCTGGTTCAACACATAAAGATTTGGAGGAGCTGGTGGTTGCACCATGGAACCTTTGCCTTTGTCCTGTGTAGCAACATGAGATGAAGAAGCAGCCATCGATGAGCAGAGAAGAACGAAAGTTGGAGAATAGAGGTTGTGTGAGAAAGGTGAATGCAAGAGAAATTGAGAGAATAAGGGTTCGAGAAAGTTAAATAAAGACGGAAGTGTTGAACTTAAAGGGAGCTCTTAGTTTAGCCGTTATTACAGAGGAAATTCAAAGGAAAAGGAGGTAACTTTGCGAAGAAGGTGAATTGGTGGAGAGAGAAGGCATGAATTGTGGGAGACGTGTCAAATGGGTCAGAATTAATAGAGAAGGTAAATAGTAATTAGTATCAGTAAAGGTGTCTGACGACTAGATTAGGATTAAGTGTTTCATCTTCCAAGAAATGACTTCGAAGGCAAATGCATTAATCCTAGGGGGCAATGGTGCACGAAATTATGATCACCATTTTCACAACTCCGGTACAACTAACCAACAAGTGCACTGGGTCGTCCAAGTAATAAAACCTTACGCGAGTAAGGGTCGATCCCACGGAGATTGCCGGCTTGAAGCAAGCTATAGTCATCTTGTAAATCTTAGTCAGACGGATTCAATTGGTTATGAGTTTTGATAATTGAAAGATAAATAAAACGTAAATTAAAATAAAGGTACTTATGTAATTCATTGGTGGGAATTTCAAATAAGCGGTTGGAGATGCTTTGTTGCTTCTGAACCTCTGCTTTCCTATTGTCTTCATCCAATCATGCGTGCTCCCTTCCATGGTAAGCTGTATGTTGGTGGATCACCGTTGTCAATGGCTACCATCCATCCTCTCAGTGAAAATGGTCTAGCTACGGTTTCTGTACGGCTAATTAACTGTCAGATTTCTCGTCTCGAATGAAAAATACCAGGCACAACTACCGCACGGCTAATCATCTGTCGGTTCTCACTTGTGTCGGAATAGAATCTCTCTATCCTTTTGTACACTGTCACTGCGCCCAACATTCGTGAGTTTGAAGCTCGTCACAGTCATCCCGTCCTAGATCCTACTCGGAATACCACAGACAAGGTTTAGACTTTCTAGATCTCAGGAATGCTGCCAATTGGTTCTAGCCTATACCACAAAGGTTCTAACCTGACGTACTCGGTCCGCGGATCAGAAACCCAAGAGACTATACTCTGGCTGTCGTCCAATGATTACGTTGAACATCATGTAGACCGCTTGTGGTTGTCAGGCACACGGATCTTGGCTAAGCGAGTAACGAAGATAGTGGGTGATTGTCACGGATCACCCTTTCATTCTGAATTAACTGAATTAAGTACGAGAGTATATCTTGGAGAAAAAGTAAGAGTGAATTGAAAGAGAAACAATAGTACTTGTATTAATTCATGAAGAATAGCAGAGCTCCGCACCTTAATCTATGAGGTGTAGAAACTCCACCGTTGGAAAATACATAAGAGAAAATAGCCTAGGCATGGACGTGAGGCCAGCCAAGCATAAAGTTGATCAAAAGATCGAAAGATGATCCAAAGATAAAATACAATAGTAAAAAGTGCTATTTATACTAAACTAGTTACTAAGGATTACAGAAAATAAATAACTAAGTGCAGATAGTGCGTGTCCGCGTACCGTGCACGTGCGCGCCCCTATGCGCAATGAAACTATGGCAAATCTTATATCGTTTCGAAGCCCCGAATGTTAGCTTTCCAACCCAACTAAAACCGCATCAATTGGTCTTCTGTAGCTAAAGTTATGATCAATTAAGTGCAAAGAGGTCGGCTTGACAGCTTTCCGGTTCTTTCATTTCTTCATGAGTTCTCCAACTTTTCATGCTTTCTTTCTTTATTCCCTTGATCCAATCTTTGCCTCCTAAACCTTAAATCACTTAACAAACATATCAAGGCATCTAATGGAATCAAGGTGAGTTAAATTTATTTATTTTAAGACCTAAAAAGCATGTTTTCACTCTTAAGCACAATTAAAGGAGAATATACAAAACCATGCTATTTCATTGAATAAATGTGGGTAAAAGGTGATAAAATCCCCGAAAATTAATACAAGATAAACCCTACAAATGGGGTTTATGAGCGCGCATTCGCGTCGCATCTGCGAATCTCATTCCACGCGTTAGATTTTAGGGTTTTTACTTGCATTTTCTTAATTTTTGCATATATATACACAATAAGCTTAGTCAAAATAATGAAATTTTTCAAGATTTCTATCTATAGGGCACCAATTGATTTGAGTGAAAACTTTTCATTAATCTTGCTTGAATTATATATCTTGTGGATCATGTTTTTTGAGCTAAGAACACAAGCAAGTGAGTTTTGAGCCTAATGGTGTGGTTACATCTTATAACCACTTATTTTCCTTTTTGTGTGCATTATTCTCTTTCTATGAATGTGATCTTTGATTTGTTTGATTCTTTATGTCCATTATTTTATGTATTTATGCATTTATATGATTGAGGCCATCATTTCATTTAGCTCACTTACCCAAAAAGCCTCACCTTTTATCTTCCATTGTTAGCCAAATTTGAGCCTACGATTAACCCACTTTGTTCTTATTTTAGCACATTACAAGCCTTAAAGTGAAAAACAATAATTGTCCCTTATTTGGATCTTTGATTAGCTTAGGCTAGTATGTCTAACATTCAAGTGTGGAAATCTTGGGACATTGGGTGAATAAAAGGGTAGTTTTGTATTTTTATTGGAAATATTGGGAATTGGGTACATACTCATGTATTAATTAAAATGTATAGACCTTATGCATTGATGCTCTTGTATGTAGCTTGAAAGAAAAAAAAAAGAAAAAAAAGGGGGAAAAATGTAGATATCAAAAAGAAAAGAAGAAAGAAAATAGAAAAGAAAGAAAAAGAAAAAAAAAGAAAGAAATAAAAAGGGGACAAAATGCCCCAAAGTAAAGTCCAATAAAGATCAATGCATAAGTGTTGTGAAATGAAAAGGGATACATGAGTATGTGAAAAAGTGAGAAATGGGTAGTTAGGTTAGAACTTAATTGTATAGGATGTCATAGGTTAGGTGGAAAGTTTAAGCTTATCAAAGATTCAAATTTCAAGCTCACTTGACCAAACATGCATCCTTACCTTGACCCTAGCCCCATTACAACCTATGAAAAGACCTCATGATATATGTATGCATGCATGAAACATTTGTTGATTGTTAGAAGAAGAACAAATCTTGGAAAGCATGATTAGGGGAGAATTGAGAGAATCGACCCTATACACTTGAGCGACTAGAGTGCAAACACTTCCGGTGAGGGTTCGATGCTCAATTCCTTGATTCCCGGCTTTTATGAGCTTTCTTCTTGCAAGTCTATTTGAACTTCATTTTTATACTTGAATTGATAGGATTCATGAATCGTTATACGATCTTGGCCCTACTTGTGCATACATGCTCTTGGAGATTGATTTATGTTAACCAAGTAGGTAGAATCATTTTGCATTTAGTTGCATTCATATAGATAGGCGCATTTAGATTGGCTCACATTGAATAAATGTTGATACCCCTTGTTTCTCTCTTGGCTTAAGCATGAGGACATGCTTGGTTTAAGTGTGGGGTGGTTGATAAACCCCATTTGTAGGATTTATCTTGTATTGATTTTAGGGGATTTTCTCACCTTTTACCCACATTTATTCAATGAAATAGCATGGTTTTGTATATTCTCCTTTAATTGTGCTTAAGAGTGAAAACATGCTTTTTAGGTCTTAAAATAAATAAATTTAATTCACCTTGATTCTATTAGATGCCTTGATATGTTTGTTAAGTGATTTAAGGTTTAGGAGGCAAAGATTGGCTCAAGGGAATGAAGAAAGAAAGCATGAAAAGTTGGAGAACTCATCAAGAAATGAAAGAACCGGAAAGCTGTCAAGCCGACCTCTTCGCACTTAATTGATCATAACTTGAGCTACAGAGGACCAATTGATGCGGTTTCAGTTGGGTTGGAAAGCTAACATCCGGGGCTTCGAAACGATATAAGATTTGCCATAGTTGCATCGCGCATAGGGGCGCGCACGCGCACGGTACGCGGACGCACCGATGGTGGCACATGACCCACTTAATGCAACACGTGGCCAGCGATTTTAGAAGCCTTGTGGGCCCAATCCAACTCATTTCTGATGCTATTTAAGCCAAAGATTGAAGAGGAATCAACATAGTTTTGATCATTAGTCATAATTTAGTTTTAGAAGTAGTTAGAGTTAGAGAGAGAAGCTCTCTCTTCTCTCTAGAATTAGGATTAGGAATTAGGGTTAGATTAGGATCTCATAGTTCTAGGTTTGATTTAAGTCTCCTTCTACTTCTACCTTCAATTGGTGATTGCTACACTTTGGTTCTTCTCTCTATCCCTATTCTCTTGTTGTAATTTCTCTTATTTTGTTTCTAGGTTTCGTAATTGAGATATTTTTGTTCTTTTGTTTTCTTTTAATAATGCAATTTGAGATAATTCATGTGATTGTGATGTTGTTGATTGTTGTTTTGTTAATTCTTTGTAATTGTTAGTTGTTGATTCCTTTTATTCTTACAAATAAAAATGCTTTCTTTCATTACCCTCCAAGTATTTGATGAAATGCTTGAGAGGATGTTAGAGTAGAATTCTATGTTCTTGGCTTGAGAAGGTAACTTAGGATTTCTTGAGTCACTAGTGTCCAATTGATTGATAGTTGATAGCCATTAACTCTAGCCTTCATTAATCCAATTAGTGAAAAGCTAGGATTTATGGACTAGGATTGATATAACTCACTTGACTTTCCTTTTTTAATTGATTTAAGGATGACTAAGTGGGATTAATCCTTGCAACTACCATACTTGTGGCTAGTGATAATGACGAAGACCCTTGACAACCAAACCTTGCCAAGACCATTTTGTTAATAAAGTTTTCTTACCATTTACTATTCATATTTCTCATCCAAAACCCCAAAATAAACAAGTCCATAACCAATAACAAGAACACTACCCTGCAAGTCCTTTGAGAGACGACCCGAGGTTTAAATACTTCGGTTTATAGATTTTAGGGGTTTGTACTTGTGACAAACAAATTTTTGTATGAAAGGATTATTGTTGGTTTAGAGACTATACTTTACAACGAGATTTCATTAGTGAAATTCTAAACCGTCAAAAATCCAATCATCAGTCACCGATCTGTACGGCCACTATGACAAATTATATATCAAATCGAAGCCCTAGACGTTAGCTTTCCAATGCAACTAGAACCATCTCATTTGAATTTCTGTAGCTTAAGTTATGAACATTTGAGTGCGAAGAGGTCAGGCTAGACAGCTTAGCAATTTCTTCAACTTCTTGTATTCCTTCCACTTTTGCATGCTTCCTTTCCATCCTCTAAGCCATTCTTGCCCTGTAATCCCTGAAATCACTTAACACACATATCAAGGCATCGAATGATAATAAGAGAGGATTTAAATAAAAGAAAATAAAAGGCAAAGAAGCATATTTTCAATCATGGCACAAAATCAGGAAGGAGAATGTAAAACCATACAAATCATATGATTAAGTGGGCAAAGGTTTGATAAAAACCACTCAATTGAGCACAAGATAAACCATAAATAGTGGTTTATCAACCTCCCCACACTTAAACATTAGCATGTCCTCATGCTAAGCTCAAGAGAAGCTATAAAGGAGTGAAGACAGAATGGTAGGATGTATGAAATGCAACCTATCTATATGAATGCACCTAAATGCAAAATGTTTCTACCTACTTGGTTAAAAGTAAATAAGTTCTCCAAGACAAAAAAAATGATTCAAATTCTACTAATTCAAATCACACAATAAAAGACAAGTAAACTTGTAAGAAGATAGCTCATGAAAGCAGGGAACATAGAATCAAGCATTGAACCCTCACTGGTAGTGTATATGCACTCTAATCTCTTAAGTGTCTAGGGTCAATCACTCTACTCTTTCCTAGTCATGCTTTCTAAGCTTTGTTCTTCATCTAACCAATCAACAAATATTTAGTATACCAATGCAAATATCATGAGGTCTTTTCAGGGTTGTAATGGGGCTGAGGTAAAGGTAAGGATACATATATAAGGCTAAGTGAGCTAACAAAGTAAATCCTTGATTAGTCTAAGATCTCACCTAACATATACATACTTTATACAATTTAAAATGCTTTACCTAGCTACCCAAATTTTTCCACTTTTGTATTGCATGCTCATGTATCAAACTTATTTTTGAATTTTGTCCCATGTGTATTAATTCTTTTTTTTTTTTATTTTGCATTTGGGGTAATAATAATTTTTTTGTATCCTCTTATTTAATTATTTAATAAAAATTTTTTTCTATATTTTTCTATTATTTTTATTTTTTTATCAATACACATGGTAATTTAATTATTTTGATTTCACATGAGCATGCTTCCCAAATTTTCAAATAACGTATTCAATTCAATTCCCTACTTTTTTTTATCATCCCATGTTCCCATAAAATTTTCCACACTTAAATTATACACAATATCTATCTTAAGCTAACCAAGGATTCAACTTGGGATTTTTAATTTGTTTTTCTGCTTAAGGCTAGTAATGTGGTTATAAAACAAAAGGGGATTAAAAAGCTTAAGGTGGCTAACAAGGGTGACATAAAAGGGTAGGCTTTATTTGGGATAAGTGAGTTAATAATCAAATATGGCCTCAATCATATGCAAGCATGTACATACACTAAATAGTGGACATATAGAATGGCACAAAGCAACGATTGCAATCATAGAGAGGAGAACACACAAGAATAAAAATTTATGATTAAATAATGTAACCATGTAAATAAGCTCAAATCTCACAGGTTGTGTGTTCTTTGTCTCAAAAACCATGTTCCAAATACAACTTCAAACAAATTTAACACATAAAAAATTTTAATTTTTTAATTTAAATTAGTGAAATATTATAAAATAAAGTCTTGAAAAGAATTTTATTACTTCAACTAAGTGGTGGTAAAATATGTACAAAATCTAACTATAATGCAATCAACATGCAAATGCAAGAACTAACTACAGAGAAGTTCAAACATTGGTGTTGAGTCAGAAAATAACTAACCCATGGAGATCGGTATTGACCTCCCCACACTTAAAGATTGCACCGTCCTCGGTGCATGCCAAGATGTATAAGTGGATGGGCTGCTCCAACTGATGCCTTTCGTTATAGATTGTGGAGATTGACTTGTTTGTCTCCCCATTTAGAAGCTTTCACTTTTCCTTCTTCGGTGGCCATCCTGAAAAAAGAGGAAAAGAAGGAAAGTAACCCAGAAGTAAAGATAAGAACATAAATGAAATATGGGTGTTAATGCCAAATAATAAAGGTCTCAATTACATAGTAGCTACAACATGCAAGGGAGAAAATAGTGGAAGCAAATGGCATATCAAGAGTGCAAAAATTGCAACAATGGGGAAGAGAGTGGGTAAATAGAGATAATATAAATTCATGTCAATGCAAAAGTAATATAGGTATAAAAGAAAGGCATTGATTTAATTAATATTACCTAACAAGAATAAAACAAGTCACTAAGCACCAAGATAATACCAGAAAAGATATAACAGTTGAATAAGAAAATTTAACACCAATGGAAAAGAAAAAGAAAGTAAGAAAGGAGGAAGAAAGGAGAAAAGATAGAAGAAATTAGGATTAGAAAAGAAAAGATAAGATAATTGGCGCTAGTCTGGATAAGCTGTGCGTCGCATATGACGCGGACGCGTGGTGCACGCGATCGCGTGGGGTGTGATAAATTCAAGTGACGCGGACGCATGGGGCACGCAGACGCGTGACTCGATTTGTACTAGTGGTGCGAGAGTAGCCTCGCGTACGCACAACTCTCTGTTTAAATGCATTTTTGCCAAAAATCTGGGGTGACGCGGTCGCATGGTAGACGCGATCGCATGGATGGCCTAAATTTGAAAACGGCGCGGACGCGTGGGGCACGCGTACGCGTGGCAGGGCTTGTGCTTCTAGCACGAGTCCAGCCCAATTCTAGCTCAACTTTCGGCCATACACCTTTTTTATGTCAATTTCAGGGCACGCGTTCGCGTGGGTGACGCGGACGCGTGGGAGGCATTTTTCCCACATGACGCGGATGCGTCAGCGACGCGGTCGCGTGGATCAATTTGTGCCAAAGGCACGCCTCCAGCCACGCTCTCGTGTGACTCTCTGTTCAATTTTGTTTTCTTCTCATCGCACCTATGACGCTGGCGCGTCGGCAACGCTGGCGCGTCGCGTGCAATTTCTTCTTTTTTTTAATGCAGTATGCAGAATGCAATAAATGTTATGCAAAATTCCAGGTTCAATCAAAAACTCAAAAACAGACTAAAATTTAAATTGAAAAAGGAACGATCATACCCTGGTGGGTTGTCTCCTACCCAGCACTTTTAGTTATAGTCCTTAAGTTGGACATTTGGCGAGCTCCTTGTTATGGTGGCTTGTGCTTGTATTCATCCAAAAATCTCCACCAATGTTTGGAATTCCAGTAGCCTCTGGGATCCCAAACTAGGTGCAGAAAGCCTTCAATCAAGTTAAAGCAAGTGACAAGGCCCCACGAGTGTTGATTTCTAGATTGAATTCCAGGGTCCCAAACCTTGCTTTTGCACCCGTCTTCTTGTTGAGCAATATTGTTCCATATGGGTGGCAAGCAGTCTGAATTCTCACTGAAGCAGCCAAACAACTTCCTTGACCCATCAGTTGAGCTCTATACCAACCTTTGCGTTTAAACTTTGAGCTTCTAATCATACTAAACCTTGCAGGACAATTCTTACCACTGACCATCTTTCTCGTACTCTTAATGCCACAAAGAGCTCTAAGTTGACCATCCGTCTCCAGTAGCCCATATTCAAGTGGAATTATAAAGCTAAGGGATATGAATTTTACCCACTTGAATGTTGTGAAGGATGACGACAACTTAGGGGAAAGTGTTTCTAATGAACGTGCAAGCTCCACTCCCTTATGCTCTTCTTTAACATCTTCCATCTCTTTGCAAGCTTCTTCAATTTCAACCTCTTCCTCTTGGTAGCTTTCTTCCAATTTAATCTCTTCTTCATTGTTTACCAAGGGCATGGGAGGTTGTGCTTCTTCTTCTTTAAACTCCATATCAAGTCCAATGGAAGAGGATTCAAATGTAGATAAGAATTCATCAATGATTGAATCCATCTCTTGATCATCCCCTTCAAAGTCTTCAACCATGAGATGCCTTGGAGGTTGTACACACTCCTCAACATCAGTTTTAAACGTCTTTGAAGGAGGTTCTATAACTTGACTTTCCCATGGAGGTTTAGCATCTCCTAAGTCTTCAATCACTGCCTCCTCTTTTTCTTCAATAATTCCGGCTTCCTCCACTTGTTCCAATACCAAATCATGCTGCTCACTATCCACCGGAGTGCCTAACTTCTCCTTCCTGCTACGTTCTTCAGTAGATTCTCCATATGAAGCCATGGGGGTTCCTTGAATGTCCGAACATCGGAAAGGTAATCGATTTATTGCATGATCCAGGTGTTTAAGTATGAAATCGTATTCATCCTTGATGATTTCCTGTTCAACTATTTCTTCACCTTCAAGTACAAAATCCTCCTTGTTGTCTTCTTTCACTAGTTCTTCAATCGCGCTGTCAACTTCAAGGGTCTCTACTACCTTCACCTTTAGTGCCTCCTCTAGCTCCTTATGAAGTATGGATTCGCGAAGATGATCCTTTCTCTCTTGTTCCATGTCAATAGTATCAGTGGGATCATGTTGCTCTTGGATTGATGGATGTTGGTGCTCTTCCATGGATGGTGGTCATGGGATGGGTGGATCATTATGTGGTTGAGATGGAAGTGCATTGGAGCTTGAGGGTTGAATATTGGGGGTATTTGGTGGTCCGATTTGGGCGGCGAGAGCTTGTATAGCAGAGTTTAGATCGGCAAATGCTTTCTCCATGGAGGTTTGGGGTGGATAGGAGGGTTCATTTGTTGGGAGAAAAGGTTCATAACACGGAGGTGGTTCCTCTTAATAAGGATATGGAGATGGTGTATATTGAGGTGGTGGTTCTGGGTATGGTTCATATGGTGCTTGGTATGGTGGACAAAGGTTGGGGTCATATGGAGGTGAATGGTGGAAAGGGTCTTGTGAGTGTGGTGGTTCAAAGCTATGTTGAGGAGGTGGTTCATTGGCATATGATGGGGCTTGTTAGTAACTACAAGGGGTCCACCATATCTGTCATCTTGGTATGTATTATAGAATGGTCTTCGTCCATGATATCTTGGAAGGTGTTGTCGCCTAAAGGGTTGATCAGATCCTCTTGGCTCCGTCCATCTTTGATTGCTTTGACCTTGATGCATATTCCTATTATAGCTTTCTCTTCCTGAAACATAGTTGTAACCAGACTCATAGCCAAAGGGGTGAGAGTTCATAGAAGTAGGAGAAAATAAAAAACAAAAACTAACAAAAAGAAAATATTTTGAAAAAGATTTGATATTTTTTTTTGAAAAATATTTACAATAACCAATAATAAGGCACACGTTTGCAATTCCCCGGCAACGGCGCCATTTTGACGTTAGGATTTTTGCTAGTAAAGAATTTTATAAAAATATAGTCGCGTTGTAAATATAGATTCTAAACCAACAGAAAATCCCTTCGTACAAACGTTTTGGTTGTCACAAGTAACAAAATCCAATAAATTTATAAACCGAAGTATTCAAACCTCGGGTCGTCTTCTCAAGGAATTGCAGGGAAGTATGATTTATTATTGGTTATGGAAAAACAGTGTTTGGATTTGAAAGAGGTTTTAAGCAAGAGAAATAGATTTCAAGAATTAATAAATTAATAACTAATAAAACTCTTGGCAATGTATGAAAACTGGAAGTCCTATCCCAGTTATCCTTATCAATTGCGATGAGAATTGGATTTTTCTCCCACTAAGTTAACCTCTAACTATGAAGGTAAGTCAAGTGGATGAATTAATTTTGATTCCTCAGGTCCTAGTCTTTCCTTGGGAAAGGCTAGAGTTATTGGAACTCGAATTAATTCTTGAAGAATTCCAATTTTCAATCAACAATAAGTTTGATAACTCAAGCATCTCCAATGCCTCAACCAAAGCCAAAAGGGAAACATCTAAATTATTTATATAAATAAAAGAAAGCAATCATAATTCTGAAATACCTCAAATTGAATTAATAAAGATATAAATGTAACATGAAGAAGTTCATAAGCCAATTTGGCAACATAAGTCATTAATAAATAAAAGCATTAAAGTATCTCAAAGTAGAAGAGAAGTCAAAATAAAGGAATATTGAACCTGGAGCTCAGAAGAAATTGTAAGTTGAAATAATAATAAATCCTAAATTCTTTAAGAGGAATCCTAATCCTAAATCCTAAGAGAGAGGAGAGAACCTCTCTCTCTAAAAACTACATCTAAAACCTAAAATTGTGAATAATGATTGAATGATTCCTTCTGCTCCACTTCCAGCCTCTAATATGTGTTTTCTGGGCTGAGAACTGGGTCAAAAACAGCCAAGAAATCACTCCCAGCGCTTTCTGGTCCGTACAGGTCGCAGCAAAGTGACGCGGAGGCGTCATCCACGCGTTTGCGTGGAATGAGATTCGCAGATGCGACGAGTCCGCGTGGAGCGCGCGTTCGCGTCGCCAATATATATGGCCATTATGGCAAATTATATATCAAATCGAAGCCCCAAACGTTAGCTTTCCAACGCAACTGAAACCATCTCATTTTGACCTCTGTAGCTCAAGTTATGACCATTTGAGTGCGAAGAGGTCAGGCTGGATAGCTTAGCAATTTCTTCAACTTCTTGTATTTCTTCCACTTTTGCATGCTTCCTTTCCATCCTCTAAGCCATTCTTGCCTTGTAATCCCTGAAATCACTTAACACACATATCAAGGCATCGAATGATAATAAGAGAGGATTTAAATAAAAGAAAATAAAAGGCAAAGAAACATGTTTTCAATCATAGCACAAAATCAGGAAGGAGAATGTAAAACCATGCAAATCATATGAATAAGTGGGAAAAGGCTTGATAAAAACCACTCAATTGAGCACAAGATAAACCATAAAATAGTGGTTTATCAGGCATCCATAGGAACTCAAAATTCAGATAGTGTTATTGATTCTCCTAGTTTAGTATGTTGATTCTTGAACACAGCTACCTTATGAGTCTTGGCCGTGACGCTTAGCATTTTGTTTTCCAGTATTACCACCAATACATAAATGCCACAGACACATAACTGGGTGAATCTTTTCAGATTGTGACACAGCTTTGCTAGAGTCTACAGTTAGAGGTGCCCAGAGTTCTTAAGCACACTCTTTTGCTTTGGATCACGACTTTAACCACTCAGTCTCAAGCTTTTCACTTGGACCTTCATGACACAAGCACATGGTTAGGGACAACTTGATTTAGCCGCTTAGGCTAGAATTTTATTCCTTTGGGCCCTCCTATCCACTGATGCTCAAAGCCTTTGATCTTCTTTACCCTTGCCTTTTAGTTTAAAGGGTTACTGGCTTTTTCTACTTGCTTTTTCTTACTTCAAGAATCAATTTTATGATTTTTTAGATTATCAATAACATTTCTCTTTTTTCATTATTCTTTCAAGAGCCAACAATTTTAACATTCATAAACTTCACTATAAAAAATATGCACTGTTCAAGCATTTATTCAGAAAACAAAAAGTATTATCACTGATGAGCGGATAATTTATATACTTTTTGGCATTGTTTTTAGGTAGTTTCTAGTAGGATCTAGCTACTTTTAGGGATGTTTTCATTAGTTTTTATGCAAAATTCACATTTCTAGACTTTACTATGAGTTTGTGTATTTTTCTGTGATTTTAGGTATTTTCTGGCTGAAATTGAGGGAATTGAGCAAAAATCTGATTCAGGCTGAAAAAGGACTGCTGATGCTATTGGATTCTGACCTCCCTACACTCGAAATGGATTTTTTGGAGTTACAGAACTCCAAATAGTGCTCTCTTAACTGCATTGGAAAGTAGACATCGAGGGCTTTCCAGCAATATATAATGGTTCATACTTTGTTTGAGTTTAGACGACGTAAACTGGCGTTCAACGCCAGTTCCATGCTGCATTCTGGAGTAAAACGCCAGAAACACGTCACAAACCAAAGTTAAATGCCAAAAACATGTTACAACTTGGCGTTTAACTCCAAGAGAAGCCTTTGCACGTGTAAAGCTCAAGCTCAGCCCAAGCACACACCAAAGTGGGCCCCGGAAGTGGATTTCTGCACTTAGACTTATTTTTGTAAACCCTAGCAGCTAGTTTAATATAAATAGAACTTTTTATTATTGTACTAAATGTCTAGTCTTTTTTCCTATTTTTCGAATTCACATGCTATTTGGGGAGGCTGGCCATTAGGCCATGCCTAGACCTTGTTCTTATGTATTTTCAACGGTGGAGTTTCTACATGCCATAGATTAAGGTGTGGAGCTCTGCTGTACCTCGAGTTTTAATTCAAAGTACTACTGTTTTCTATTCAATTCATGCTTATTCTTATTCTAAGATATTCGCTGCACTTCAACCTGATGGACGTGATGATCCCTGACATTCATCAACATCCGTCCTTATGAACGCGTGCTTGACAACCACTTCTGTTCTATCTTAGACCGAGCGAGTATCTCTTGGATTCCTTGATCTGAATCTTCGTGGTATAAACTAGAACTCTTTGGAGGCCACTCTTGAGAATCCGGAAAGTTTAAACCTTGTCTGTGGTATTTTGAGTAGGATTTAAGGATTGAATGACTGTGACGAGCTTCAAACTTGCGATTGTTGGGCGTAGTGACAGACGCAAAAGAATCAATGGATTCTATTCCGACATGATCGAGAACCGACAGATGATTAGTCGTGCTGTGACAAGAGCATTTGGACCATTTTCACTGAGAGGATGGGAAGTAGCCATTGACAACGGTGATGCCGTACATACAGCTTGCCATGGAAAGGAGTATGAAGGATTGAAGGAAGGCAGTAGGAAAGCAGAGATTCAACAGGAACAAAGCATCTCCATACGCTTATCTGAAATTCCCACCAATGATTTACATAAGTATCTCTATCTTTCTTTCATGCTTTATTTATTATTATTTTTGAAAACCATTATAATCATTTGAATCAGCCTAACTGAGATTTATAAGATGACCATAGCTTGCTTCATACCAACAATCTCCGTGGGATCGACCCTTACTCTCGTAAGGTTTATTACTTGGACGACCCAATGCACTTGCTGGTTAGTTGTGCGAAGTTGTGAAGAATGTGAGTGAACCATAGTAGTGTGCACCAAGTTTTTGGAGCCATTGCTAAGAATCATTCAAGTTATAATTCGAAATTCATGTACTTCTTGTTCTTTTGCAAATAGAAACATTTTTCATTTAAGAAAGATGAAAGATTCATGGAACATTCATAGCTTTAAGACATAGACTCTAAGCACTAATGATCATGTAATAAAGACAAAAACACAGACAAACATAAAACATAGGAAACGAAAAACAGAAGAACAAATAACAAGGAAATTAAAGAACGGGTCCACCTTAGTGACGGCGGCTAGTTCTTCCTCTTGAAGACCCTATGGAGTACTTTAGCTCCTCAATATCTCTTCCTTGCCTTTGTTGCTCCTCCCTCATGGCTCTTTGGTCCTCTCTGATTTCATGGAGGATAATGAAGTTCTCTTGGTGCTCCATCCTTAGTTGCTCCACGTTGGAACTGAAATCTCCTAAAGAGGTATTGAGTTGCTCTCAATAGCTTTCTGGAGGAAAGTGTATCCCTTGAGGTATCTCAGAGATTTCTTGATGAGAAATTTCCCCATGATCTTGTTGAGGTCCATCAGTGGGCTCTCTTGTTTGCTCTATCATCTTTCTAGTGATGGGCTTTTGAGATGAATTTCTCCATCTCCCATGACTCAGAGTTGGAAGCAGCTGTCTTTCCTTTCCTCTTCCTAGAAGTTTCTCCGGCCTTAGGTGCCATTAATGGTTATGGAAAAATAAAAAGCAGAGCTTTTTTCCACACCAAACTTAAGAGGTTTGCTCATCCTCGAGCAAAAGAAGAAAGAAAGGATTAGAGGAAGAAGAGATGAAGGAGATGGAGGTGTGTGAATGGTTCGGCCAAGGGAGTTAGGAAGTATTTGTGATGTGTGAAAATGAAGGTGATAAGGAGGGATATTTATAGGGTAAGAGAGAGAGGAAATCCGTGTGGAAAGGGGAGGGTTTGGGAGGGGAATGTTTTGAATTTGAATGCTGAGGTTGGTGGGGCTTTATGATGGGTTGTTGGGGAATAGTGGATGGATGTGAGTGGTGAGGAGATTATGGGGAAAAGGGTAGGATTTGATAGGTGAATAGTGTTTGGGGAAGAGTGTTATGGAAAGGTGTGAAGAGGAGAGAGAGTGAGTTGGGGTAGGTAGGGATTCTGTGGGGTCCACAGATCCTGAGGTGTCAAGAATTTCTCATCCCTGCACCTTTCTGGCATTTAAACGCCCTCTGTGTGCTATTTCTGGCGTTTAACGCTAGCTCTGCTGCCTTTCCTAGCGTTAAACACCAGTCTGGCTGCCAATTCTGGCGTTTAACGCCCAGAATGCTACCAGACTAGGCGTTAAACGCCCATTCTGCTATTCTTACTGGCGTTTAAACGCCAGCCATACACCCTTTTCTGGCATAAAACGCCAGTCTAGATGCCAATTCTGGTGTTTAACGCCCAGAATACTGCCAGACTGGGCGTTAAATGCCCATTTTGCTATCCTTACTGGCGTTTAAACGCAAGTAAGCTTGTCCTCCAGGGTGTGCTATTTTTCATTCCTGCTTTAATTCTGCAGCTGTTTTTATGACTTCCACATGATCTTCAACCTAAAGAAAACATAAACTAACAATGGAAAATGAAATGAAAAAGTAATTAACATAGATAAATAAAATTGGGTTGCCTCCCAATAAGCGCTTCTTTAATGTCAATAGCTTGATAGTAAGCTCTTTCAGAGCTTCACAGATGCTCAGAGCATGATTATGGCCTCCCAACACCAAACTTAGAGTTTGACTGTGGGGGCTCTGCTTGACTCTATATGGAGAGAATTGGAGAAAGCTTTTCATGCTTTCTCTCCATGTTTACAGAAGAAGATCCTTGAGCCTTAAACACAAGGTAGTCCTCATTCAATTGAAGGACTAACTCTCCTCTGTCCACATCAATCACAACCCTTGTTGTGGCTAGGAAGGGTCTTCCAAGGATGATGGATTCATCCTCATCCTTCTCAGTGTCTAGAATTATGAAGTCAGCAGGGATGTAAAGGCATTCAACTTTCACTAAGACATCCTCTACAAGTCCATGAGCTTCTTTCATTGATTTATCTGCCATCTCTAGAGAGATTATTGCAGCTTGTACCTCAAAGATTTCTAGTTTCTCCATTAAAGAGAGTGGCATGAGGTTTATACCTGACCCTAGGTCACACAGAGCCTTCTCAAAGGTCATGGTGCCTATGGTACAAGGTATTAAGAACCTTCCGGGATCCGGTTTCTTATGAGGTAATGTCTGCTGAACCCAAGCATTCAGTTCACTGATGAGAAATGAAGATTCATCCTCCCAAGTCTCATTACTAAATAACTTGGCATTCAGCTTCATGATTGCTCCTAGGTATTGAGCAACTTGCTCTTCAACGATATCTTTATCTTCTTTAGAGGAAGAATACTCATCAGTGCTCATGAATGGTAATAGGAAGTTCAGTAGAATCTCTATGGTGTCTATATGAGCCTCAGATTCCTTTGGTTCCTCATTAGGGACTTCCTTATTGGCTAGTGGGCATCCATTGAGGTCTTCCTCACTGGAGATTACTACCTCTTCCTCCTCTATAGGTTTGACCATTTTGGTTATATTGATGACCTTGCACTCTCTCTTTGGATTCTCTTCTGTATTGCTTGGGAGAGTACTAGGAGGGGTTTTAGTAACTTTTTTACTCAGCTAACCCACTTGTACCTCCAAATTTCTGATGGAGGACCTTGTTTCAGTCATAAAACTGAGAGTGGCCTTAGATAGACCAGAGACTATGTTTGCTAAGTCAGAGGGGCTCTGCTCAGAATTCTCTGTCTGTTGCTGAGAAGATGATGGAAAAGGCTTGCTATTGCCAAACCTATTTCTCCCACCATTATTATTATTGAAGCCTTGTTGAGGCTTCTGTTGATCCTTCCATGAGAAATTTGGATGATTTCTCCATGAAGGATTATAGGTGTTTCTATAGGATTCTCCCATGTAATTCACCTCTTTCATTGCAGGATTCTCAGGGTCATAAGCTTCTCCTTCAAAGGAGGCTTCTTTAGTACTGCCGGATGCAGCTTGCAATCCATTCAGATTCTGAGAAATCATATTAACTTGCTGAGTCAACATTTTATTCTGAGCCAATATGGCATTCAGAGTATCAATCTCAAAAACTCATTTCTTCTGAGTCATTCCATTACTCACAGGATTTCTTTCAGAAGTGTACATGAACTGATTATTTACAACTACCTCAATGAGTTCCTGAACTTCTGTAGGGGTTCTTTTCAGATGAAGAGATCCACCAGAAGAGTGGTCCAATGACATCTTGGACAATTCAGACAGACCATCATAGAATATATCCAAGATGCTCCATTCTAAAAGCATGTCAGAAGGACACCTTCTGATCAATTGCTTGTATCTTTTTCAAGCTTCATAGAGGGATTCACCTTCTTTCTGTCTGAAGGTTTGGATGTCCACTCTAAGCTTGCTCAGCTTTTGAGGTGGAAAGAACTTGGCCAAGAAAGCAGTGACCAACTTATTCCAAGAGTTCAGGCTTTCTGTAGGCTGTGAGTCCAACTATATCCTAGCTCTGTCTCTTACAGCAAAGGGAAAAAGCATAAGTCTGTAGACCCCAGGATCAACCCCATTGGTCTTAACAGTATCACAGATTTGTAAGAATTCAGCTAAGAATTGATGAGGATCTTCCGATGGAAATCCATGAAACTGGCAATTCTGCTGCATTAGAGAAACTAATTGAGGCTTAAGCTCAAAGTTGTTTGCTCCAACGGCAGGAATTGAGATGTTTCTTACATATAAGTTGGAAGTTGGTGCAATATAGTCACCAAGCATCTTCCTTGCATCTCTAGCATTGTTGTTGGGTTCGGCTGCCATGTCTGCTTCTTTTTGGAGATTTTCTGTAAGGTCCTCTCTGGAGTGTTGTGCTTTAGCTTCTCTTAGCTTCCTTTTCAGAGTCCCTTCAGGTTCAGGATCAGCTTCAACAAGAATGTCCTTATCCTTGTTCCTACTCATATGAAAAGGAAGAGAATAAAGGGAGAAGTGGAATCCTCTATGTCAGAGTATAGAGATTCCTTTATGTGAGTATAAGAATAGAAGAATAGAAGAATAGAAGAAATAGGAGATGAGTAATTCGAACAGAGAGAAGAGAGAGGGGTTCGAATTATGAGTAGAAGAGAAGTCTTAGCAAATAAATAGAAAGAGATGAGAGAGAGAGAGAGAGTATTCGAATTTTAAGGAGAGGGAAAAGAAAAATATTTTTATTTTTATTTAATTGATAAAGTTAGTTTCGACAATATTAAAAGAAATAAAATAAAATTAGAATTTAAAATAATTAGTTAATTAAAAAGATTTTTGAAAAAAAATGGTTAGTAATTTTCGAAAATTAGAAGTGAAAAAGTAGTTAGTTGGTTTTGAAAAATATAAGAAATAGTAAATTTTTTAAAATTAAAACAAACAAGTCAAGTAGATAGTTGAAAAAGATTTGAAAATAAATTTTGAAAAGATAAGAAGTTAGAAAAAGATTTTGAAATTAAAATTTTAAAAAGATATGATTGAAATTTATTTTGAAAAAGAATTGAAAAAGAAAAAAAAGACTTGATTTTTAAAATTAAAGTTGATGATTTGACTAACAAGAAACTAAAAGATATGATTCTAGAATTTAAAGATTGAACATTTCTTAACAAGAAAGTAACAAACTTGAAATTTTTGAATCAAAACATTAATTGTTAGCAAGGATTTTCGAAAATATGAAATAAAATTAAGAAAAAGATTTTTAAAAAATTAATTTTAAAATTTTCGAAAACATTAAAAAATGGAAAGATGAACATTTAAAATATGTTCGATGCAAAAAGTTACGAATTAAAATATGAAAAATTGAAAAAAATCGAATTAGAAACCAAAATTACCTCCCTTGTTCTGGCGTTTAACGCCCACTTGACTGCCTCTTTGGGCGTTTAACGCCCAGCCAGATACCTTGGCTGGCGTTAAACGCTAGGAATCCTTTTTTACTGGGCGTTTTTCTAAACGCCCACAATGCTGCCATTTCTGGCGTTAAACGCTCAAAATGCTGCCCATTCTGGCGTTTAACGCCCAGAATGATACCTTTACTGGTGTTAAACCCCTAGAATGATAGCCATTCTGGCGTTTAACGCCCAAAATGCCTCTTTACTGGTGTTTTAACGCCAGTGAGCTCTTTTTCTCTGTGATTACTCTGCTTTATGTTCTGATCCTTCATTTCTCTGTATTATTTACTGAAAAGACATATATATAATTTTTTAATTTAAAATTTTGACTTGACTAACAAGAAACAACTAAATTTTAAAAATTTTTGACCAAGTCAACTCAAAATTTCGAATATTATGAGAAGAAAAAGGAAAAGATATTTTTTTTACTTTTGATTTTTTAATGAGGAGAGAGAAAAACAACAAAATGAAACAAAACATAAAATTTTAAGATCAAAACAAAAAATGCATGCAAGAACACTTTGAATGTCAAGATGAACACCAAGAACACTTTGAAGATCATGATTAACAGCAAGAACATATTTTTGAAAATTTTTAAGAAAAGAAAGACATGCAAGACCCTAAACTTAAGAACTTTTGTACTACGGACACTAAAAATTCGAAAATGTACAAGAAAAACAAGAAAAGACACAAAACAAAAAAATTTAAAGATCAAACAAGGAAAATCATCAAGAACAACTTGAAGATCAAAGAAGAACACAATGCATGAATTTTCAAAAATTTTAAGAAAATTAAATTAAAAAATATACAGTTGACACCAAACTTAAAATCTGACACAAGACTTAAACAAGAAAAACAATTTTTTTTTGGTTTTATGATTTTATTAATTTTTTTTTCGAAAACTTTTTGAAAAGAAAATAAAGGTTGAAACAAGAAAGAAGGTTACCTAATCTAAGCAACAAGATGAACCGTCAGTTGTCCAAACTCGAACAATCCCCGGCAACGGCGCCAAAAATTTGGTGCACGGAATTGTGATCACCCTTTTCACAACTCCGGTACAACTAACCAGCAATTGCACTGGGTCGTCCAAGTAATAAAACCTTACGCGAGTAAGGGTCGATCCCACGGAGATTGCCGGCTTGAAGCAAGCTATGGTCATCCTGTAAATCTTAGTCAGGCGGATTCAATTGGTTATGAGTTTTGATAATTGAAAGATAAATAAAACGTAAATTAAAATAAAGGTACTTATGTAATTCATTGGTGGGAATTTCAGATAAGCGGTTGGAGATGCTTTGTTGCTTCTGAACCTCTGCTTTCCTATTGTCTTCATCCAATCATGCGTGCTCCCTTCCATGGCAAGCTGTATGTTGGTGGATCACCGTTGTCAATGGATACCATCCACACTCTCAGTGAAAATGGTCCAGCTACGGTTTCTGTACGGCTAATCAACTGTCAGATTTCTCGTCTCAGATGAAAAATACCAAGCATAGCTACCGCATGGCTAATCATCTGTCAGATCTCACTTGTGTTGGAATAGGATCTCTCTATCCTTTTGCACACTGTTCACTGCACCCAATATCGTGAGTTTGAAGCTCGTCACAGTCATCCCGTCCTGGATCCTACTCGAAATACCATAGACAAGGTTTAGACTTTTCGGATCTCAGGAATGCTGCCAATTTGGTCTAGCCTATACCACAAAGGTTCTAACCTCACGGACTCGGTCTGTGGATCAAAGACCCAAGAGACTATACTCCAGCTGTCATCCAATGACTACGTTGAACATCATGTAAATCGCTTGTGGTTGTCAGGCACGCGGATCTTGGCTAAGCGAGTAACGAAGATAGTGGGTGATTGTCACGGATCACCCCTTCATTCTGACTTAACTGAATTAAGTACAAGAGTATATCTTGGAGAAGAAGTAAGCATGAATTGAAAGAGAAACAATAGTACTTGCATTAATTCATGAAGAAAAGCAGAGCTTCACACCTTAATATATGAGGTGTAAAAACTCAACCGTTGGAAAATACATAAGAGAAAATAGCCTAGGCATGGCCGTGAGGCCAGCCAAGCATAAAGTTAATCAAAAGATCGAAAGATGATCCAAAGATAAAATACAATAGTAAAAAGTGCTATTTATACTAAACTAGTTACTAAGGATTACAGAAAATAAGTAACTAAGTGCAGATAGTGCAGAAATCCATTTCCGGGGCCTACTTGGTGTGTGCTTGGGCTGAGCATTGAGCTTTACACGTGCATAGACCTTTTCTGGAGTTAAACGCCAGCTTGGATGCCAGTTTGGGCGTTTAACTCTAGTTTTGGTGCCAGTTCCAGTATTTTACGCCAGAAAAGGGTCTCTGGTGGGTGTTTTAACGCTAGTTTGGGCCATCAAATCTCGAGCAAAGTATGGACTATTATACATTTTTAGAAAATCCAAGATGTTAGATTTCCAGCCCAATTGAGAGCACGCCAATTAGACTTCTGTAGCTTCAGAAAAACGCGTTTGAGTGCAGGGAGGTCAGAATCCAACAGTATCTGCAGTCCTTTCTCAGCCTCTGAATCAGATATATGCTCAGATCCCTCAATTTCATCCAGAAAATACCTGAAATTACAAAAAATACAAAAACTCATAGTAAAGTCCAGAAATGTGATTTTTGCATAAAAACTAATAAAAATATAATAAAAAGTAACTAAAACATACTAAAAACTACCTAAAAATAATGCCAAAAAGTGTATAAATTATCCGCTCATCAGGCAACTCGTTAGTTGAGATAATAATTTTTAAAAGATTAAGTTGATTCGAAATGCTGGTGAAGTGTCAAGAAGGAAACAGAGGCCGAAAAGACGTACGTGCGGGTATTAATTGGAAATTATTTGACACGGACTCGATTTATACACCTTGCTAAATCGAACAAGTACCCGAATGAAGAATCGAACAGTTGTTGGAATGAAGAATTGAGTGGTTACACAAGTAGAGAAGTCGAACGCTTTCTCTAAGTGAGGAATTTATGGGTAACGTTCATAGGCAAAAGAGCAGAAACAGTTACCTAAGAATTCACGTACAAGGCAACGTCATGTAATTGATGGTCGGTTATGGAAGTGGGCTATAAATATTAGTAAGTTTTAGGAAATAAAGGTTGGAACTTCTTTTCAGAAATACACTCAAGCACACTCATATCCCAGTGAATTCCTGAGTCTGCATTCGAGTTCTGTTTTTGTAAGGTTCCTTTCATTGTCTTTACCTTTCATTTACAATTCTTACAAAAACTTTATTTTTCAAAGCAAATTTATCTTTCAAGTATTGTTTAATTTCCATGTTCAATTTACATTTCACTACCTTTTAATTTCCATATCTAAAGTCCTTTAATCCAATCGAAGGCATCTTTATCTCCTTCTTTACGTTTCAATGCAAACATTTTCGATTTCAGTCAAGTTTACTTTTCGAATCCTTTGTTTTACACTTCTTTTACCCTTTTGCATTTTTCGAACTTATTTTCCGTTTTAATACTCATCTAATTCAAGAACCTTTGATGCACTTATTGAAAACTGGTACCTGCAAAAGAGGAGTTGGTTTTGCTCCCAGACCATTAGAATCCAACCACCATCGATTTGCTAAAAATCGACAAAACAGTGATATATTTTTGGTTATCAAATTAATAATATAGAATTTAAATTATAAGTTATAGATAGAGTGGAAAGGATAGAGAAAAATAGAGAAGAAAAACGTGCTAGATAACAAGATGAAAAAAAGAGAATTTATTAATTTTTGAAAAAAATATTTCATCTTAATTAGAGTATAATGTGATACATTTTGATTATTAAATTAGTGATATAATATAGCTATATTTTAATATTGTAATTTATATTTAATTACAATTAGAGAATATCACATTGTATATTTTAATTTTTAAAATTATAATTAGTTATTGATAATAATATATAAGAGAAACAAAATAAATAAAAAATAAAAAAACTCTTTAAATTTATATTAAAAAAATAATTTTAATTATAATAAAAAAGTGACCTGTAATATATTTTAATTATATAATAAATTAATAATATATAATATTATTTTATTCAATTAATTTTTATTATACCAATAAATTATTCTACTAATTTAATTGAACTTCCTTGCCAAAATAACGTCATCATATAATATCATCACAAATCACTTAATAATATAGTTTTCTATCTCAAGTTGTTTTTTAAAATGAGTTAGACACAATCAATACTAATTCTAATATGTAGTATGAGAATCTAATCTAATGTTATTGAACCAACTATTAATAAATGTTCACGCTAGTTTTTTAGGTGAAGTAGGTTCTCTAATACCAATTATTAGAAGTAACAGATATCAATTGGATTTCGCCTTTGACGCGTGCTGTTGGGTCTCCAAGCATTCATTCATGCATCGGCATAAAGGTTAAAAACAGTGGGGCTTGATTATACATTTATAACCCCTCCTTTTCTTTCTCCAAAAAAACAAAAGCGTGGGGCTTCCTCCTCATGCCGATCATCAGCGTGGGAACTAATAGATGAAATCACCAAAGTGACAAACTGTGATGATACCTCAGAAGGAGGAAGAGAAATTTATAAGATCTATAATATTGAAATATGAGGAAAGTCTTATTATTTGCACAAATTACATTCCCATTTCTTAATTTATGACGAATCTCATTAAGTCACAAAAGTATACATGAAAAAAAAATCAATAGTTTACTTTACTGACCTAAAATGTTAATGTAATTTGTCTGAGTTTTACTCTCTAGAGTTCAGAGTGTGAAGAATTTGATCAACTATTATAAAAAACAAACAAAAAAAACTCTCAGCATTTTTTGCCCGAGAAGTAAGAACTGAATAATTTAGATATACAAAATACTTGTTTAGAAATTGTTAGGACCCACTATAGATACTAAAAATGTCATTACACAAGACCCCAAAGTAGATGTTAAAAGAAGTTGGGCGACAAGGGGCCGGCCCGCCCACTCATCGCTTCCATAGCCTTCATTCCAAAAATATCCCTCAATCACTTGCAAATGGAATCTTAACATAATTTGTAAAAATAATTTTCTTGTATATAAATTTTTGATAATCTAGTCACCAAAAAAATATATTTTTGATAATCTGATTGACGTCCGTGATCAACTAACTGATTATAACTCCCAAAATGTATGTAGAAGCGTAGGAATGACAATGTGTATCTATTAGGACGGAAATTGTATCAGTAAATATTAAATTTTAAAAAATAAAAAATTTAATTATGACAAAATTTTATATAATTTAATTAAAATATATCAAATAAAATTTAATTTAAACATATTTAACATTATTGAACTTAATTCAACATTATTTAACTAAATTTTTAACATACAAACTAAAATAAAACGAAATAAAAAAAATTTACAACATAACAATATAACACATTTTGGTCTATAATTAAAATTTAGTGATAGTATTCTGTTTTTATAATAATACAAATTTAAATAATTAATTGATGTAAATTTAGATATTATGTTTATTATTAATTTATTTTTAAATAAAACTAAAAAAATAGAATTAAATATATACTTACATCATCTATATAAAAATATTTAAATAATTTTATTCTAACGAAATTTAGTAGATTTCTATAGGTCAGGTATCTCAGTCCCAATTTCTGTCTCCGTTTGTTTGGGGAAACGAGTAGAAACTTAACGGGTCTTTATTTTTCTCCCCTTTGTGAATAATCTCTACAAATATCAGTGGGTTTTGTTTTTGTTTTTTTTTTTTTTTTTTCATCCTATAATGGAGTAGTATAAGACTATAAGCATAGAGAAGCAGCGCAACAAAAGCCGATTAGACATGATACCATACGTATATAGGACTCCTAGCTTATTAAATAATTCCTTTTACAAAAAGCAACGCAAGAAAATAGGAAAATAATGAGAGTCCCTACATTGAGCTTTAAACTAAAATAAGATATAAGAAATCAATTTCGCTAATGAGACAATAAAAGATTTAAATAGCGTGAATAATGGGTTTTGAATTTAGTTTAATACAAAAAATTAATTATTTCAATCCTAATTTATCAAAAAAATTCACCCAAATACTTTTTTTGATCCTTCTTAAATCGTCTGCCACTCTCATTCTCATCAATTATCCTACCTTTTTTGGTGTTAGAAGCTCTCTCATTGACCATCATCATCCACCCTTGTAGCCTCATCTTTTATTATCGTCGCGGGATCGTCATCAAACAACCATCCACGTAGTTATTAAAATAATCATCTGGTTACCTAGTGAAATGACCATCCATCATTTGTTAATTGTATATACTTAAACTGAATCGAACAAAATAACTATCCAATTAAAAATTAAAATAACCATCTATGTATCTAGTGAATTGAACATCCAACACATTTGCAGGGTGGAGAGAGTCGACGGCGACGCATGGAGGCAAGGGAGGAGATTTGGCGATGGAGCAACCACGCAATGACAACTTCAGCTAGACGAGGTTGCGATTTTGCTCCGTGAACTTCGAACCCAAACGTGCAATGGCCAGAGATGGAAGAGGAGGAGGAGTCGAATTGGTGGGAGGAAGGACGACGTCGATGAGGTGCTGCACAATAGCAACAACGACGCGATGGGGAGGACAGACGATGGGGATAACGTGCGTCTCAAACGGCGAGACGGGAGGCGGCAGCCTGTGGTGGGAACTGCACGATCGGCGGCAGATGGGCAGCGGTAACGAAAATGCACGTGACTGAGAATGGGAGGTGATACGGCTGTTACAAATTCGATGTCAAAACTCGGCATTATGCGCCATAATTCGGCATTATATACCATAGCTTGGCATTAAGCGTTATACTTCGACTCAACGGATTACATTCTGAAATAAAAACGTCCGACCTGGTGTTGTCACCTACTAAATTCTAATAACTGCTCTTCAATATAGAGAGCCAACAGAAGCATATCCAACCTATCTTTCTTCACTTATAAAGGTATGATATTTTATCCTCATAAGGACACATTGAATTCCGAATACTAATTTAAGCATCGGAGTGCCTTTGCAGGTACCCACCCCACTTTGTTTGTTCTCCCCACAAACGTGATATATTCTTGGACGAAAGCTCGGACTACCAGAACCTGTAAGTTTGGCATTGAAGGTTATAGTTTAGCACGACTATCAAGAGCCAAGCTTTCCCCAGGGTATTTGGTGGACGAAATTGTGATCACAGCAATGTAGTATTCTTTGTTGTTGTATGAAATCATTATTATGGCACGTGTGGACACAACTCCGTTCAACTAACCAGCAAGTGTACTGGGTCGTCCAAGTAATAAACCTTACGTGAGTAAGGGTCGATCCCACAGAGATTGTTGGTATGAAGCAAGCTATGGTCACCTTGTAAATCTCAGTTAGGCAGATTAAATTTGTTTATGATGAGTTCGAAAATTAATAATAAATAGAAAATAAAAAGGGATAGAAATACTTATGTAAAACAATAGTGGGAATTTCAGATAAGTGTGTGAAGATGCTGTACTCCTCTCGAATCTCTACTTTCTTATTACATTCATCCGATTCTTCTTACTCCTTTCCATGGCAAGCTGTATGTAGGGCATCACCGTTGTCAATGGCTACATCCCATCCTCTCAGTGAAAACGTTCCTATGCTCTGTCACAGCACGGCTAATCATCTGTCGGTTCTCAATCAGGTTGGAATAGAATCCCTTGATTCTTTTGCGCTTGTCATCACGCCCAGCCTTCAGGAGTTTGAAGCTCGTCACAGTCATTCAATCCCAGAATCCTACTCGGAATACCATAGATAAGGTTTAGACTTTCCGGATCCTCATGAATGCCGCCATCTATCTAGCTTATACCACGAAGATTCTGTTGGGAAATCTAAGAGATATGCGCCCGGCCTAGAGTAGAACGGAAGTGGTTGTCAATCACGCGCGTTCATAGGTGAGAATGATGATGAGTGTCACAGATCATCATATTCATCAAAGTGTTGTGCAACGTATATCTTGGAATAAGAATAAAAGAGAATTGAATAGAAAGTAATAGTAATTGTATTGAAACTTGAGGTACAGCAGAGCTCCACACCCTTAATCTATGGTGTGCAGAAACTCCACTGTTGAAAATACATAAGTAAAAGGTTCAGGCATGGCCGAATGGCCAGCCCCCTTGAGTGATCAAGAGACCGAATAATCAAAGGCTAAACAGTCAAGAGATTAAACTGTCAAAAGATGTCTAATACAATAGTAACTTATCCTATTTATACTAGACTAGCTACTAGGGTTTACATGAGTAAGTAATTGATGCATAAATCCACTTCCGGGGCCCACTTGGTGTATGCTTGGGCTGAGCTTGATCTATCCACGAGCTGAGACTTTTCTTGGAGTTGAACTCCAAGTTATGACGTGTTTTGGGCGTTCAACTCCGGATCATGACGTTTTTCTGGCGTTTAACTCCAGACAGCAGCATGTACTTGGCGTTCAACGCCAAGTTACGTCGTAAATTTCCGAACAAAGTATGGACTATTATATATTGCTGGAAAGCTCTGGATGTCTACTTTCCAACGCCGTTGAGAGCGCGCCAATTGGAGTTCTGTAGCTCCATAAAATCCATTTTGAGTGCAGGGAGGTCAGATTCCAACAGCATCAGCAGTCCTTTTGTCAGCCTCTTTCAGAGTTTTGCTCAAGTCCCTCAATTTCAGCCAGAATTTACCTGAAATCATAGAAAAACACACAAACTCATAGTAAAGTCCAGAAATGTGAATTTAACATAAAAACTAATGAAAATATCCCTAAAAGTAGCTTGAACTTACTAAAAACTACCTAAAAACAATGCCAAAAAGCGTATAAATTATCCGCTCATCACAACACCAAACTTAAATTGTTGCTTGTCCCCAAGCAACTGAAAATCAATTAGGATAAAAAGAAGAGAATATACTATAAATTTCAAAGTATCAATGAATATTAATTCTAATTAGATGAGCGGGACTTGTAGCTTTTTGCTTCTGAACAGTTTTGGCATCTCACTTTTTCCTTTGAAGTTCAGAATGATTGGCTTCTCTAGGAACTTAGAATTTTGGATAGTGTTAATTACTTTCCTAGTTAAGCATGTTGATTCTTGAACACAGCTACTTATGAGTCTTGGCCGTGGCCCTAAACACTTTGTTTTCCAGTATTACCACTGGATACATAAATGCCACAGACACATAACTGGGTGAACCTTTTCAGATTGTGACTTAGCTTTGCTAAAGTCCCCAGTTAGAGGTGTCCAGAGCTCTTAAGAACACTCTTTTGCTTTGGATCACGACTTTAACCACTCAGTCTCAAGCTTTTCACTTGGACCTTCATGACACAAGCACATGGTTAGGGACAGCTTGATTTAGCCACTTAGGCCTGGATTTTATTTCCTTGGGCCCTCCTATCCATTGATGCTCAAAGCCTTGGATCCTTTTTTACCCTTGCCTTTTGGTTTTAAGGGCTATTGGCTTTTTCTGCTTGCTTTTTCTTTTTTTCTTTGCTATTTTTTTTTCGCCAAATTTTTTTTTTCGCAAGCTTTCTTTTTCACTGCTTTTTCTTGCTTCAAGAATCAATTTCATGATTTTTCAGATCCTCAATAACATTTCTCTTTGTTCATCATTCTTTCAAGAGCCAACAATTTTAACACTCATAAACAACAAGATCAAAAGACATATGCACTGTTCAAGCATTCATTTAGAAAACAAAAAGTATTGTCACCACATCAATATAATTAAATTAAATTCAAGGATGAATTCGAAATTCATGTACTTCTTGTTATTTTGAATTAAAATATTTTTCATTTAAGAGAGGTGAAGAATTAATAGAATTTATTCATAGCTTTAAGGCATGGTTACATACTAATGATCATGAAGTAGAGACACAAAACATAGATAAACACAACATTAAAAACCGAAAACAGAAAGAGATAAAGAACAAGGAATGAATCCACCTTTAGTGGCGTCTTCTTCTTGAATGACCAACAATGTCCTTAAGCTCTTCTATGTCCCTTCCTTGCCTTTGTTGCTCCTCCCTCATTGCTCTTTGGTCTTCTCTTATTTCTTGGAGAATGATGGAGTGCTCATGATGTTCCACCCTTAATTGTTCCACATTGTGGCTCAAATCTTCTAAGGAGGTGTTGAGTTGCTCCCAATAGTTGTTGGGAGGAAAGTGCATCCCTTGAGGCATCTCAGGGATCTCTTGATGATGAGCTTCCTCATGCATCTCTTGAGAACCGTGCAGGGTATCTCTTGCTTGCTCCATCCTCTTCTTGGTGATGGGCTTATCCTCTTCAATGGAGGTGTCTCCTTCTATGATAACTCCAGCTGAGTAACACAGATGGCAAATAAGGTGAGGAAAAGCTAGCCTTGCCATGGTGGAGGACTTGTCGGCTATTTTGTAGAGTTCATTGGAGATGACCTCATGAACTTCTACTTCCTCTCCAATCATGATGCTATGAATCATGATGGCCCGATCCACAGTGACTTCAGATCGGTTGCTAGTGGGAATGATGGAGCGTTGAATGAACTCCAACCATCCTCTAGCCACAGGCTTGAGGTCCAGTCTTCTTAGTTGGACTGGCTTGCCTTTGGAGTCTATTCTCCATTGGGCTCCTTCCACACAGATGTCCATTAGGACTTGGTCCAACCTTTGATTAAAGTTGACCCTTCTAGTGTAGGGGCGTTCATCTCCTTGCATCATGGGCAAGTGAAACGCCAACCTCACATTTTCCGGACTAAAATCTAAGTATTTCCCCCGAACCATTGTGAGATAGTTCTTTGGATTCGGGTTCATACTTTGATCATGGTTCCTAGTGATCCATGCATTGGCATAGAACTCTTGAACCATTAAGATTCCGACTTGTTGCATGGGGTTGGTTAGGACTTCCCAACTTCTTCTTCGGATCTCGTGTCGGATTTCCGGATACTCATTCTTTTTGAGCTTGAAAGGGACCTCGGGGATCACCTTCTTCTTTGCCACAACATCATAAAAGTGGTCTTGATGGCTCTTGGAGATGAATCTTTCCATCTCCCATGACTCGGAGGTGGAAGCTTTTGTCTTCCCTTTTCCTTTTCTAGAGGATACTCCGGCCTTAGGTGCCATTGATGGTAATGGAAAAACAAAAAGCTTATGCTTTTACCACACCAAACTTAAAATATTGCTCGCCCTCGAGCAAGAAAGAAAGAAGAGAAGAAGAAGAAGAAAATATGGTAGAGAGGGAGAGAGGTAGGTTCGGCTAAGGGGGAGAAGAGGGGTTTGTGTTGTGTGAAAATGAAGGAGAATGGAAGGGTATTTATAGGGAGAGGAGAGGGTGTATGTTCGGCCATTTTGGGTGGGAATGGGTGGGAAATTGATTTTGAATTTTATGAAGGTAGGTGGGGTTTATGGGGAAGAGTGGATGGATGTGAATGGTGAAGGGGGTGATTGGGAAGAGGAATTGAGGTGATTGGTGCGGAGTGTTGGGAAGTGTGACATGGGGAATACAAATCACAAAAATAGGATTAGGAGGTAAGGTGGGAATATAGTAGGTGGGGATCCTGTGGGGTCCACAGATCCTGAGGTGATCCTGTGGGGTCCACAGGTTCTGAGGTGTCAAGGAATTCCATCCCTGCACCAATTTGGCATGTAAATTGCCTTGGCACACCATTCTGGCATTTAAACGCCCATTGGTGCACGTTCTGGGCGTTCAACGCCCATGTAAAGCATGTTTTTGGCGTTGAACGCCAGTTTCATGCTTGTTGCTGGCGTTCAGCGCCAGCTTTTCTTCTCTGGGCACATTCCTGGCGTTCAGCGCCAGAATGTTGCTTGTTTCTGGCGTTCAGCACCAGAATGATGCTCTGTTCTGGCGTTGAACGCCGGCCAGATGCATCTTACTGGCGTTGAACGCCAGCCTGTGCGTCTTCCAGGGTGTGAAAATTTTTTTTCTTCTGTTTTTGACTCTGTTTTTAATTTTTTTTGATTTTTTCGTGACTCCTCATGATCATGTACCTAATAAAACACAAAATAACAATAAAATAGAATAAAAATTAGATAAATAAAATTGGGTTGCCTCCCAACAAGCGCTTCTTTAATGTCAATAGCTTGACAGTGGCTCTCATGGAGCCACAAGGTGATCAGGTCAATGTTGTATAGTTGCCAACACCAAACTTAGAGTTTGGATATGGGGTCTTAACACCAAACTTAGAGTTTGGTTGTGGCCTCACAACACCGAACTTAGAGTTTGACAGTGTGGGCTCTTCTTGACCTTGAACTGAGAGAAGCTCTTCATGCTTACTCTCTTCTGTCACAGAGGGATGGCCATGTGCCTTAAACGCAAGGTAGTCCCCATTCAATTGAAGGACTAATTCACCTCTGTTGACATCTATCACAGCTCCTGCTGTGGCTAGGAAAGGTCTTCCAAGGATGATGCAATCATCCTCTTCCTTCCTAGTGTCTAAGATTATGAAATCAGCAGGGATGTAAAGGCCTTCAACCTTTACTAACACGTCCTCTACTATTCCATAAGCTTGTCTCAATGACTTGTCTGCCAATTGTAATGAGAACAAGGCAGGTTGTACCTCAATGATCCCCAGCTTCTCCATTACAGAGAGTGGCATAAGATTTATCCCTGACCCTAGATCACACAGAGCTTTTTCAAAGATCATGGTGCCTATGGTACAAGGTATTAAGAACTTGCCAGGATCTTGTTTCTTTTGAGGTAGAATTTTCTGAATCCAAGTATCCAGTTCATTAATGAGCAAGGGAGGTTCACTTTCCCAAGTCTCATTACCAAATAACTTGGCATTAAGCTTCATGATAGCTCCTAAGTATTGAGCAATTTGCTCTCCATTCACATCTTCATCATCTTCAGAGGAAGAATAGTCTTCAGAGCTCATGAATGGAAGAAGGAGATTTAATGGAATCTCTATGGTCTCTATATGAGCCTCAGATTCCTTTGGATCCTTAATAGGAAACTCCTTCTTGCTTGAAGGACGTCCCAGGAGGTCTTCCTCACTAGGATTTTCGTCCTCCTCCTCCCTAGTGCATTCGGCCACATTGATCACATCAATGGCCTTGCACTCTCCTTTTGGATTCTCTTCTGTATTACTTAGGAGAATACTGGGAGGAGTTTCAATGACTTTCTTACTCAGCTGGCCCACTTGTGCCTCCAGATTTCTAATTGAGGATCTTGTCTCATTCATGAAACTGAAAGTGGCCTTTAACAGATCAGAGATTATATTGGCTAAATTAGAAGTGTTTTGTTCAGAATTCTCTGTCTGTTGCTGAGAAGATGATGGATATGGCTTGCTATTGCCTAGCCTATTGCGTCCACCATTGTTAAAACCTTGTTGAGGTTTTTGTTGATCCTTCCATGAGAAATTTGGATGATTTCTCCATGACGAGTTATAGGTGTTTCCATAAGGTTCACCCATGTAATTAACCTCTGCCATGGCAGGGTTCTCAGGATCATAAGCTTCTTCAGAAGCTGCCTCTTTAGTACTGTTGGATGCATGTTGCCATCCATTCAGACTTTGAGAGATCATGTTGATCTGCTGAGTCAACACTTTGTTCTGAGCCAATATGGCATTCAGAGCATTAATTTCAAGAACTCCTTTCTTCTGAGGTATCCCATTATTCACGGAATTCCTCTCAGAGGTATACATAAATTGGTTGTTTACAACCATGTCAATGAGTTCTTGGGCCTCTTCAGGCGTTTTCTTTAGGTGAATAGATCCACCTGCAGAATGGTCCAGTGACATTTTCGAAAATTCAGAGAGACCATAATAGAATATATCTAATATGGTCCATTCTGAAAACATGTCAGATGGACATCTTTTGGTCAGCTGCTTGTATCTTTCCCAAGCTTCATAGAGGGATTCACCATCTTTTTGTTTGAAGGTTTGAACATCCACTCTCAGCTTGCTCAGCTTTTGAGGAGGAAAGAATTTATCCAAGAAGGCAGTGACCAGCTTATCCTAGGAGTCCAGGCTATCCTTAGGTTGTGAATCCAACCATATTCTAGCTCTGTCTCTTACAGCAAAAGGGAAAAGCATGAGTCTGTAGACTTCAGGATCAACTCCATTCGTCTTTACAGTCTCACAGATCTGCAAGAACTCAGTTAAAAACTGATAAGGATCTTCAGATGGAAGTCCATAAAACTTGCAGTTTTGTTGCATTAAGGCAACTAGCTGAGGTTTCAGCTCAAAGTTATTGGCTCCAATGGCAAGAATGGAGATGCTTCTTCCATCAAACTTGGACGTTGGCTTTGTGAAGTCACCAAGCATTCTCCTTGCATTATTATTATTTTCGGCTGCCATCTCCTTCTCTTGTTTGAAAATTTCTGAAAGGTTACCTTTAGAATAATTTAATTTAGCTTCTCTTAATTTCCTCTTCAGAGTCCTTTCAGGTTCTGGATCAATTTCAACAAGAGTGCCTTTTTCCCTGTTCCTGCTCATATGAAAGAGAAGAAAACAAGAAAAGAAAGAGGAATCCTCTATGTCACAGTATAGAGATTCCTTTATGTTAGTAGAAGAAGAAAGGGGAGAAGAATGAAGAAGAATGGTTCGGATTTTTAGATGAAAAAAGGTGAAGAGAAGTGTTAGTAATTAAATAATTAAATAGAAGAAGAAAAGAGGGAGAGAATTTCGAAAATAATTTTGAAAAAGGGGTTAGTATTTTCGAAAATTAAAGATAAAATATAATTAAAATTAAAACATGAAACAATTAGTTAATTAAAAAGAATTTTTGAAAAAGGGGTTAGTAATTTTCGAAAATCAAAGATGAAATATAATTAAAATTAAAATTTAAAACAAAAAGAATTTTTGAAAAAGAGAGGGAGAATTTTCGAAAATTAGAGAGGGAAAAGTAGTTAGGTGGTTTTGAGAAAGATAAGAAACAAACAAAAAGTTAGTTAGTTGATTGAAAAAGATTTGAAATCAAATTTTGAAAAAGATAAAATTTTTTAAAAAGATAAGATAAAAGATAAAAAGATATATTTGAAAAAGATATATTTTGAAAAAGATTTAATTTTAAAAATTACTTAACTAACAAGAAACTACAAGATAAGATTCTAGAACTTAAAGATTGAACCTTTCTTAACAAGAAAGTAACAAACTTCAAATTTTTGAACCAATCATATTAATTGTTAGCTAATTTTCGAAAATTAGATGTAAAGATAGAAAAAAGATTTTGAAAATATTTTGAAAAAGATTTTTGGAATTTTCGAAAAATAGAAAAAAAATGAAAAAGATATGATTTTTGAAAAAGATTTTGAAAAGATAAGATTTTTTAAAATTTAAATTTTGACTTGATTTGTCAGAAACAACTAATTTTAAAAATTTTTGACCAAGTCAACCCAAAATTTCGATAATTTGGAGGGAAATAAGGAAAATATATTTTTTTTATTTTTTGAATTTTTAATTATGAAAGAGAAAAACAACAAAAATATTCAATGCATGAAGTTTTTAGATCAAAACAATGAATGCATGCAAGAATGCTATGAATGTCAAGATGAACACCAAGAACACTTTGAAGATCATGATGAACATCAAGACATAATTTTGAAAAATTTTTGATGCAAAGAAAACATGCAGGACACCAAACTTAGAAATTTTTAATACATGAAAAATATGAATGCAAAAATGCACATGAAAAACAAGAAAAGACACAAAACAAGAAATCATCAACAACAAACAAGAAGACTTGTCAAGAACAACTTGAAGATCATGAAGAACACTATGAATGCATGGAATTTTCGAAAAAATGCAAGAAAAATTTTAAAAGCATGCAGTTGACACCAAACTTAAAAATTAACACAAGACTCAAACAAGAAACACAAAATATTTTTGATTTTTATGATTTTATGATTTTTTTGAATTTTTATTATTTTTTTCGAAAAATTCTTTTAGAAAAACGAAAATAAAAGAAAAATTTTGAAAAAGATTTTTGAAAAAAATTTTTTGAAAAGAAAATTACCTAATCTGAGCAACAAGATGAACCGTCAGTTGTCCATACTCGAACAATCCCCGGCAACGGCGCCAAAAACTTGGTGGACGAAATTGTGATCACAGCAATGTAGTATTCTTTGTTGTTGTATGAAATCATTATTATGGCACGTGTGGACACAACTCCGTTCAACTAACCAGCAAGTGTACTGGGTCGTCCAAGTAATAAACCTTACGTGAGTAAGGGTCGATCCCACAGAGATTGTTGGTATGAAGCAAGCTATGGTCACCTTGTAAATCTCAGTTAGGCAGATTAAATTTGTTTATGATGAGTTCGAAAATTAATAATAAATAGAAAATAAAAAGGGATAGAAATATTTATGTAAAACAATAGTGGGAATTTCAGATAAGTGTGTGAAGATGCTGTACTCCTCTCGAATCTCTACTTTCTTATTACATTCATCCGATTCTTCTTACTCCTTTCCATGGCAAGCTGTATGTAGGGCATCACCATTGTCAATGGCTA
Organism: Arachis hypogaea; assembly: GCF_003086295.3. Lineage (NCBI taxonomy): Eukaryota > Viridiplantae > Streptophyta > Magnoliopsida > Fabales > Fabaceae > Arachis > Arachis hypogaea. The sequence continues at coordinate 100,104,197 of NC_092038.1, forward strand.
CATCCCATCCTCTCAGTGAAAACGTTCCTATGCTCTGTCACAGCACGACTAATCATCTGTCGGTTCTCAATCAGGTTGGAATAGAATCCCTTGATTCTTTTGCGCTTGTCATCACGCCCAGCCTTCAGGAGTTTGAAGCTCGTCACAGTCATTCAATCCCAGAATCCTACTCGGAATACCATAGATAAGGTTTAGACTTTCCGGATCCTCATGAATGCCGCCATCTATCTAGCTTATACCACAAAGATTCTGTTGGGAAATCTAAGAGATATGCGCCCGGCCTAGAGTAGAACGGAAGTGGTTGTCAATCACGCGCGTTCATAGGTGAGAATGATGATGAGTGTCACAGATCATCATATTCATCAAAGTGTTGTGCAACGTATATCTTGGAATAAGAATAAAAGAGAATTGAATAGAAAGTAATAGTAATTGTATTGAAACTTGAGGTACAGCAGAGCTCCACACCCTTAATCTATGGTGTGCAGAAACTCCACTGTTGAAAATACATAAGTAAAAGGTTCAGGCATGGCCGAATGGCCAGCCCCCTTGAGTGATCAAGAGACCGAATAATCAAAGGCTAAACAGTCAAGAGATTAAACTGTCAAAAGATGTCTAATACAATAGTAACTTATCCTATTTATACTAGACTAGCTACTAGGGTTTACATGAGTAAGTAATTGATGCATAAATCCACTTCCGGGGCCCACTTGGTGTATGCTTGGGCTGAGCTTGATCTATCCACGAGCTGAGGCTTTTCTTGGAGTTGAACTCCAAGTTATGACGTGTTTTGGGCGTTCAACTCCGGATCATGACGTTTTTCTGGCGTTTAACTCCAGACAGCAGCATGTACTTGGCGTTCAACGCCAAGTTACGTCGTCAATTTCCGAACAAAGTATGGACTATTATATATTGCTGGAAAGCTCTGGATGTCTAATTTCCAAAGCCGTTGAGAGCGCGCCAATTGGAGTTCTGTAGCTCCATAAAATCCATTTTGAGTGCAGGGAGGTCAGATTCCAACAGCATCAGCAGTCCTTTTGTCAGCCTCTTTCAGAGTTTTGCTCAAGTCCCTCAATTTCAGCCAGAATTTACCTGAAATCATAGAAAAACACACAAACTCATAGTAAAGTCCAGAAATGTGAATTTAACATAAAAACTAATGAAAATATCCCTAAAAGTAGCTTGAACTTACTAAAAACTACCTAAAAACAATGCCAAAAAGCGTATAAATTATCCGCTCATCAGTATTCATACAAGAACAATTGGCACCCATCGTGGGGCTGAAGATATAGATTTTTTTCTTTTTCATCGGCCTCAGCGGTCCTCCATTTGACCATGGCTAATCCACCTACACCGTCCAAACTTCTCCAGATGGTAACTGAGTTGCAACAAGCCAACCAGCGTATGGCGGAGGAAAATCAAAGAATGGCGAACCAGATCGCCAAGTTAACGAATGCTCAGATTGAAAACAATGATGGCCGTCAAGAACGAACAGAAGAGGCCGAGCATCAATCTGGTCCAACACATGTCTCTGAAACTGCTCGGAATGAAGAAGCTCAACCTTCGCAAAATGAAGAAGCTCGGCTAGAAAACGAGGACAACGAGCCCGACAACTCAGCTGGGCCATTCACGGCTGAGGTGATGAATTTCGAAATGGCCAGAAGGTTCACCTTACCAACTACCTTAACCCCATACGACAAATTAGGCGATCCAAAGAAATACATCAAAAAGTTCAGATACATAATGATAGTAAACGGTGCATCCGATAAAGTCTTATGTCGTTGTTTTCCATCTTATTTAGACGGTCCTTCACTTGATTGGTTTTGTTCTTTGCCTGCAGATTCCATTTCTCATTTTCAGGAACTAGCGAAGCTTTTCAAGGAGCATTTTGCTGGATCAGCTATCTACCTGCACGATTCTGACTACCTGAACACAATCAAACAAGGCCAGAATGAAAGCCTCAAAGACTAGATAACTCACTTTACAAAAGTGGCGATCAGTATACCAGATCTTCACCCCGAAGTACATTTACACGCCATCAAAAGTGGACTCCGACCAGGAAAATTTTAAGAGGCCATTGATGTTGCCAAATCGAAGACTTTTGCAGAATTTCACGAAAAAGTGAAAGGTCATATTGGTATCGAGGAGCTCCGACAAGCTCAGAAAGCAGAAAAGCCACAGTATAAAGAAGAGGATAAAGCTCGGGACAGTAAGAAAAATTCTAAACTAACCCTTCGATATGAATCATATCCTCAGTTTAACACCAAGAGGGACAATATCATCAAGGGGATCCTCAACTCAAAATTGATCAAACCACCACGGAAGGCTGGTATCTATCAAGATACGAAGAATGTGGATAAATCAAAATTCTGCACTTTTCATAAAAAAACATGGACATACCACTGACGAGTGTGTAATTGCTAAAGATATTTTAGAGCGACTAGCTCGGCAAGGTCATTTAGACAAGTATATCAGTGGCCATATACAAAAAAGGCACATCATTCTCACTGACAATACCTCGATAGGACAACACTCCCGAGACAAAGACAAAGCAACCTCAAGTCACCATGACCAACCACGAGGCATCATTAATTGCATCTCTAGATGTTTTGTAGGTGGAGGATTAACAAGCTTGGCACGAAAGCGCTACCGAGCTTTGTTGTCGGTAGAAGGAAACCACAGTGACAACCAAGCACCTTTCCTTTTCCCACATATTACATTCCAGGCATCCAATCTCAATGCCCAAACCCCAAATCTAGATGATCCAGTGGTAATCTCTATTCAATTAGGTGACCTTTTAGTACGCAAGGTATTACTCGATCCTGGAAGCAGTGCAGATGTCCTATTCTATTCCACTTTCCAGAAAATGAAACTAAGTGACAACATCCTCCAACCCTCTACGGCTGACTTGGTCGGCTTCTCATGTGAACTTGTTCCCTGTGCAGGACGACCTTATCGCTACCATTCACAACGACCATCATGAAGCTCATTAGTGTTACAATATCAGTCTTAAATAACCAAGCCGAGCTATAGGACCACAAGTGAATAACGTCAGCAGCTACAACGAACTCCCAGAGCTTGCCGATCTCGGCCCTAGAGCCAAGTTCCTTGAGCGACCAACACCTACAGAAGATTTCGAAAAAATATATTTCAATAACAAGCCACAAAAATTTACTTTTGTAGGTACAACTCTCAGCTTAGAGGAAAAAATCTTATGCTAGAGATTTTTGCAGCAACATGCCGATTTGTTTGCATGGACATCAGCTGATATGCCCGAGATTGATCCTTCAGTTATTTCCCACAAGCTGGCGTTAGATCCGTTTTCCATACCTATAGCTCAGAAGAAATGCAACTTGGGTGACAAAAAGACACGGGCATCCTTGGAAGAGACTAAGAAACTAATCAACACCGGATTCTTTAAAGAAATTCGGTTCACTACGTGGTTGGCAAACGTAGTAATGGTAAAGAAATAGATGGTAAATGGCGCATGTGCATGGATTTCACAGATCTCAACAAGGCATTCCCAAAAAATGCCTACCCACTACCCTCAATTGACTGTCTCGCAGACAATGCTTCCGGTTATAAAATTTAAAATTTCATGGATGCCTACTCTGGTTATAGTTAGATTCTGATGCACCCCTCTAACCAAAATAAAACTGCTTTCATTACTGCTTATGGAAATTATTTTTATATGGTCATGCCTTTTAGATTTAAGAATATAGCTGCAACATATCAACAGCTCATGGACTAACCAAATCGGCAAGAACTTGGAGGTTTATGTCGACGATATGGTGGCAAAAACTAAGCTCGATGACAACCATCTTGAGGACCTCCTGGAGATCTTCAACCAAATCCGACAATACAATATGTGGCTAAACCTAGAGAAGTATGCTTTCGGAGTTCAAGGAGGAAAATTCCTTGGATTCATGCTTACAAACCGAGGAATTAAGGCTAATCCTGAAAAGTGCCGAGCTATATCAGACATGGCTAGTCCATAGACAATCAAAGAAGTCGAAAGACTAGCAGGGAGACTTATTGCCCTATCCAGATTCTTACCATGCCTTTCTTCTAAATCATTCTGCTTTTTTCTAATGTAAAAAAAAAACAATTTTATCTGGACTGATAAATGTAAAAAGGCTTTTTTGGAAATCAAAACAACCCTCTCAAAACCCCCTATTTTACAAAAACCCTTTCCTGGGGAAGAGCTTTATTTATATTTATCTATTACTAACTGGGCAATAAGTTTTGTCCTTGTTACAGAGAGGCAGAAAGCACAACAACATATTTACTTTATCAGTAAGTCCCTGCAGAATGGTGAGCTTTGTTACCCAAAAATTGAAAACTTAGCACTAACCTTGATCTTTTCAGCTCGGTGCCTTCAACCATACTTTCAAAGTCATACCATTTACATCAGAACCAATCAACCTTTGAGAGAAGTGCTATACAAACCACAGATGGCAGGCCGACTCATAAAGTGGTCTGCCAAACTCTCCGAGTTTGATCTTAAGTACTAGAGCAGAGGTCCAATCAAGTCATAATACTTGGTAGATTTTATAGCCAAATTTACAAGCCCAGGCTCAACGACTCAAACAACTGAATGGACACTTTATGTGGACGGCGCCTCTAACCCTCAAGGGTGCGGAGTCGGAGTCATACTCGTAGATGGCAATGGTTTTGTTCTAGAGCAATCTCTACACCTATCATTCACAGCCAACAACAATCAAACTGAATACGAAGCTCTAATTGCCGGTCTAAAACTTGCAGCCGACCTAAATATTACTGACCTAAAGGTATATTGTGACTCCTTGCTAGTCGTGCAACAGGTAAACAATTTCTATCACGTAAAAGATCCTTTATTATCAAAATACCTTGACATTGTCAAAACATCAATTTCAAAAGTTTCCAAATTTGAGATACATCACATACCTCGAGAAAATAATCACCGAGCTGATATCTTGTCAAAACTTGCATGCTTACAAGCACTTACCTCTTCTTTTTATCAATCTACACTCCTTACTCCAAGTATAACTCTAACCGATGTTTTAAGCATAGAACAGGGCGAGGATTGGCGAACTCCTTACATAGAATATATCAAATCTGGAACCATCCTGAATGGAGTTCAAAATGCTCAAAAATTTCGACGTCAAGCGTCCTTTTTCGCTGTATACAATAACTCTTTGTACAAATGAGGTTTTTCTCGTCTATTATTAAAATGTCTTCCAGAACTGAGTCCGACCTCGCACTCACCGAAACTCACAAAGGCATATGTGGTACACACGTCGGCGCTAGAAAGTCTATCATCTAGGATACTCCGAGCAGGATTCTACTGGCCAACACTGTAAAAAGACAGCATTGAAAAAGTCAAAACATGTGCAAACTGCCAAAAGCACATACCACTCACCCACCTATCGGCCGAGGTCCTGCACAATTCCGAGGTAACTTGGCCATTTAATCAATGGGGGCTAGATATACTCGTCCCCTTCCCATTAGCACTTGAACAGGTAAAAATTTTAATTGTCAGAATCGATTACTTTTCAAAATGGATAGAAGCTCAACCTTTGGCAAAAATTACGTCTCAACATATGATTTCCTTTTGTGAAAAAATATTAACTATCGATTCGGCATACCTCAACACATTATCACTGATAATGGTTGCTAGTTTGTCGATAACAAATTCACCCCTTTTTTTGCAGAATTTAGGAATCAAACACCATTTTTCGTCAGTTGAACATCCACAAACAAACGGCCTGGCAGAAGCTGCCAACAAGGTCATCTTACACGCCTTGCGGAAAAAGCTTGACAATGCTAAGGTCCTTTCGTCAGAATTAATCCCAGAAATAATTTAAAGATACAACACTATTGTACATTCAACCACAAAAGAAACACCATTTCGTTTAGTATATGGTTCTGAATCAATGATATCTGTGGAAATATCTGAATCTTCACTCCGAAATCAACTTGCCGATCTTGAGAACGATGATGAAGCACGACGACAAGATCTAGACACAATTGAAGAAGTCCAACTTCTCACAGAAATTTGTCACCGAGCTATGCAGCATTATATAGCTCGGCGACACAACAAACGACTTCAACCAAGATCATTTCAAGTCAACAACTTGGTGCTGAGGAAAACATAACAAGCTAGAAGACCACCACACCATGGCAAATTAGCAGCAAATTGGGAAGGTCCTTTCCGAGTTATTGAAGTACTCGGTAATGGGGCCTATCGATCACAATCACTCGATGGTAATTCTTTTCCAAGTACCTAGAATGTCTCATCTTTAAAATTATATTACAGTTAAAGTCAGGAAAAGGCAAGTATTTTTTTTCCTACTCACAAGATTTTTCTCGATAAGGATTTTGTTTGGAGAGATTTTAATGAGGCTTGCCTACCTGCACCTTTGTAATCAAAGGTCTATCAATACATATATAATACTATATTTTTGTTTACTCTGACTTGCTATTTTTCATTTTTGTTCGAACTCAAACCTCTATTTTACCGACTTTTATTCAAAATCACATTATACCGATCTCAAATATTAAATTCGAAATTCCAATCTATATTATCCTATCTTCTTACTTATATCTTTTTGAGAAATAACCATTAAACAACTATTGACTAAGGTCAACCAAATACAAATACCATAAAATATATTACTATCAAGCAAGCCATGCAAAAGACTTTACCAATTAAACAGCAATCAAAAGCAATTTTGGCAAACGCATCTAAACGTTCATATTGTTTTAGATGTCACAATTATAAAAGTTCAAAAAGCTCTCTAAGAGCCACTCAAATCATAAACAAACACAAAAAGTTAACAATACATAAGTCCAATTAAAATTAGACTACTTGACATTCTCGTTCTCCTCTTCAGCTGCACCATCATCTTCAACCATGGTTCCATCTTGAACTATCCTTCTTGGATCTATCTGAGAAAAGTCAAACTCAAGAGCAAGAAACTTTGCCTGCAATGAAGCCCGTTCAAACCCTTCCACAAACGAATCCAGGATTTCTGCCTCCTTATGTTTTTCCATCTCTTTCAACTTCGTCGTCACCTCAATAATCTAAGCACTCATGCAAGAAAGGTCGGCCTCCTTTTTCTTATGATCCTCCACCTCCTTTGCATAATTTTATTCATCAGCTTCAACTCCTTCTCACTCTTAGACAACTTAGTTTCCAACTCGGGTACTTTGGTATTTTTTAAAGCCAACTCCTCTTTCAAATTCGAATCTTGCTTCTGCCTGGTAAGTTTTCGATGCTTATTTTCTTGGCTACGCTCTAAGCTCACCAGCCAAAAGCCAAGCATCTTGCACAGCCAAACAAAAGCCATAGAAAATATAGATAAAAAAACCCAATCAATAATTACACTTATAAAACAACCACAAAACATACCTGCATATATTGATCAATGGCGACATCCCCAACCTCGTTTGCCAGAGACACATCTACCGGTGACTGGCAAACCTCATCGGCAATGAACATATAAGGAAAATCCTTCCTTCATAGCGACGAGGCATCACTTTGCTCGGCAACGTCATGCAACTTTTTCAGATTCTCAAAAAAACCATGAATTTCTTCAATTGGAACCTCATCCCTATCTTCCTCGGAACCCTCAGACAGATCCACCACATCAGTCTTTCTCTTTTTCAAAATAACCTTTTTCCTTTTCAGTTTAGGCTGATTCACCTTGTAACACCCTACCATACAAAGTCTTATGCTTAAGTCATAATTCAGAGATGGCAAGGTATTACGACCTCTAAAATAAAAATTTAGTACATATAGTAGTATGAATGATTGATTATAACTAGGGGCCTTTGTAGAAAAAAGGGGGTAAACAAAAATTGCAACTCAAAGCGCAACACTCCGATCGATAATGTAACGAACAAGGATGAACCAACGCGAGATTATATATATACAAAAGAGTGTCAAAAACGAGAATATCAAAACTCAAAATCCGGTTGTGAAGATAACCGGTCCGAGCATAGCAACGTATATATACAAGTGAATAAAATAAGGAAAACCCCAAGGAAAACCCAAAGGGACACAAAAACTGAGAACCTATTCTCCAAAATCTCCTATAAGAGGAGTCATCACAGCTTGTATTATTTAATGGAGATAAAAGTATCTAAGCAAAACATATAAACCAAAACAGAGTCCCGAGAACAAAGGATCTTCGCTAATCCAGAAGTCTCCAGTATGCCTCAGCGAGAAGCCTCATGTCTTGCATCTGAAAACCACAAAATCCGCATGGGTGAGAACAATAGGTCCCCAGCATGGTAACAGCTTCCACATATATAATACATAATAATAGAGGAAAGCCGAAGGCAATCCTAGAACTTCCTCCAGATAATGCAAAGCTTATAAAGAAGCTAAACCATAAAGGGCATCTGACTAAAGATTCTTCAGTCTAACTAATACTTCCCTTTCCAATTCCTTCAGACCTCCCAACCACCAGCAGGAGTATAATATAGCAAACACAATGATTTCAAACAAGAGATATACAAATAGGAACAGATAAGGCATTTAGACAATTAGCAAGTAATATGCAGTCAAATAAGCAGTCTCAAACAATTCACATAGTATGCATATGATGAATGCCTGTCCCTAATGGCTGATGATATCATCTGTCGGTTATAGAGCCAACCCGACAAGTCTTGGTAGCTAACCATTGGACTGTCCCTCTGTCGTGTCTCCCCAACTTGAGTTATACTCAATATAAACTTGATCATAATCATGATCCATATCCATCACCCTCACTGGTGAATATTTACGGGGGTGAGCTCATCCGGGGCTTTCACAGTGCCCGGCCACCCTGACGAGATAGGGTCAAAAGAGCTTCGAGTCTCAACCTGGAGCACGTGGTGGCTAGCCACTTGCTTCCTTCCAGGGAAACTCTCATCTCCAACAGTGGAAGTGCAACATTCACAATTCATTCAATAGCATATATGCATTTATACTTAGCCATAATCATGGTTCCGCCGTAACACGGCAATAATCTAGCCATCCAGCTCACGGTTAAATCCATAACCAGCCAATTCATTAACAATTACAGCACTTCAGCCCATGACTTAACAAGCACTTCCACCGCCATCCTCCACATCTCACATAATCATCTTTAATCCTTATTGATCATTCATTTTTCCTTTGCTTCACTCGCAAGTTACCACATTCACTAGCTCCTTTTCTCATAGCTAGGCATATCATAATGATTTAAGACATAAGTGGTGAGATCGGAGGCTTCGAAGTATGAAATTTGGCTTTTAAAACTCAAAAATCAACTTTGGGATGAAAATAGATCCACGCGCTCGCGTACTCCACACGTACGCGTGGATGGCCACAAAACTCATCGGCGCGTAAGAGCCTTTCACGCGGACGCGCAAATTCAAAAATAGCCAATGACTCGCACGCGTCAACCACGCGTACGCGTGAGTGCATTTGCGCCCCAGGCACAAAGTTGGCACAACTCTCGGAGAAATGGCTGGGCATTGGGTGCAGCGCATCGGCGCGCCCGCGCACATCACGCGTACGCGTGGATGACGCTTTCGAGAAGAACGACGCGTATGTGCCAAGTACGCCTACGCGCGGGGGATTATTCTGCTAAAATTTTTCTATGTCAAAAGCTGCAGAATTCATAGATTCAACCCCCAATCTTCCGACGGACATAACTTTCTCATTTTAAATTGTTTTTCGCCTGTTCTTCGAACGGCATGGAAATCCCGGATCCAATTTCATTTCTAAATAGATTTGGCACAAAATGGGGATTCGTAGTCCAAGTTATGTCCCGTCAAAGTATGCCCAAAAACCATGTTTTCATACAAAACCACAAAGTGCCATTTTCAAAACAAGCCACTTTCAACTCTTTTCAAAATCAATCAAAACATGCCAATTTCATCCCTTTTCTTTGAAATCAATCAAAATATATTAAAGTCAACATCAAGCCTCCTCAACTCACACATTGACACTTCATATACTCTTCTTCATGCCAATTTCAGCAACACTATTCCCAATCAACCATCATTGTACATAATCAATATCATACCCACCATCAACATGATTTCACTCATAATTCAACCTTAATCAATCATCAAGCATATATCACAACATGCATATTTCCCATACATCATACCATCAAGGCATCAATAATCATCATCACATATATGACCACATCATATATATCAACCATTCAACAACATCAACAATTCAATGCCTATCTTAGGGCCTCTAGCCTAAGTATTTCTTACCACATTACATATTAGATACGGGAAACCGAGACCATACCTTAGCCGATTTCCCAAGCTCAACTAGAGCACTTCCAAACCACTTTTTCCTCAAGCTCTCAAGGCCTCAACACTTCCAAGAACAGATTTTTCACCACCAAATCCTTTTTCAAGCTTTTCAAAATCACCAATCAAGCTCCAATATTCACACATACACAACCTAAGCCACAATCATCATACCCTTACACAACATCTCAATACCCAAATATCATAGAACAAAAATTTACACTAGGGTTGAGAATCTTACCACACCCAAGGTCCAAGGAGACATGATTAACCTTCTCCTTCAAGAGAATTGGGTCCTATAACATCAAAGAGCCCAAAATCTCAACATTTTTGCTCATGCAACTCGAAAACAAGGCTGGAAATTCGAAGAGCAAAACGTGGCTTACCTCAAGATTGATTGTATGGGTTTTGTAGAGCTCTTCACGGTGAACGCATGGCCGCAAACGGTGCGGCGATCAAAGCTCTAGATCAAAAGTTATGGTGGTTTGAAGATCAAGTGAGGGTTAGAACCTTGGAGAGTGTTCTTCCCCCATTTCCTCTCTTTTTCAACGTGTATTAGTGTTGTGTGAGGAGAGAGAGTGCTGAAAACTTGGGTTTTGGTTTAGTTTAGTTTGGCCAAGGGCCCACTTTGGGTCTGGTTGGCCCGATTTGGCCCGTTCGGTCCAATCTTGGTCCGAATTCTATAAAATTGGTATCGAAATTCTCGTCTCAATCTCCTCTATCACATTTAGCCATAAAAATCACATTTTGGGCTTTCTAGAATAAATTCTCATTTATGTATTAATTAGCCGTTAATTAACTGGGTCTTACATTCTACCCACCTAATTGGGAATTTTGCCCACAAAATTCAAATGCAATTACCTGAGAATAAGTGTGGATAATCCGTTCGCATCTCTGACTCAAGTTCACAAGTGTGTTCCTCAACACCGCCTCGACTCCATGCCACTTTGACTAATGAAACCTCTTTTCCACGCAACCGTTTGATACTAGTATCATCAATTCTAACAGGAGCCATTGGAAGCGTCAAATCTTCTCTTAACTGAACCGATTCAGATTCCAACACATGGCTAGCATCAGGAGTGTACTTTTGAAGCTGCGACACGTGAAATACGTCGTGCAGGTTCGAAAGGTGTGGTGGTAGAGCCATCTCATATGCCACCGGTCCAATCTTCTCCAGGATCTGAAATGGACCAATGTATCTAGGATTCAACTTCTTTGCCTTAATCGCCCTACCTACTCCTGTAGTTGGAGTAACCTTAAGGAAAACATGATCTCCTTCCTCAAATTCCAAGGGTTTTCGCGTCTGATCGGCGTAACTCTTCTGACGACTCTCCGCCGTAAGCATCCTATCTCGGATTTTCTTGACTTGTTCAGTGGTCTCAGCTATCATCTCCGGCCCCAACAAGCCTTTCTCTCCAGCTTCCTACCAACATAGCGGAGATTGACATTTCCTCCCATACAATGCCTCATACGGAGCCAGTCCGATGCTTGCATGGTAACTATTATTGTATGCAAATTCCACTAATGGCATATATCGATCCCAACTCGCCGGTTGGTCCAAAACACAAGTTCTCAACATATCCTCTAGTGTTTGGATCGTCCTCTCGAATTGACCATTTGTTTGAGGATGGTAAGCTATACTCAAGCTTAATCGGGTTCCAAAAGCTTTCTGAAATGCACCCCAGAACCTTGAAGTGAAACGAGGATCTCTATCAGAGACTATAGTAGCAGGTACACCATGAAGTCTCACAATTTCCTTTATGTATAACCGTGCTAGCTCCTCAAGGGTGTAAGTCATCCGAATGGGTAAAAAGTGAGCGGACTTCGTCAGTCGGTCTACAATCACCCAAATAGCATCAAAACTAGCCCTAGTCCTTGGCAATTTCGACACAAAGTCCATTGCAATACTTTCCCACTTCCATTGCGGAACCTCTAAAGGTTGCAACATCCCGGAAGGTCTTTGATGTTCAATCTTTACCTTTTGACAAGTTAAACACTTTGAAACATATTCCGCCACATCATTCTTCATACCCGGCCACCAAAACATCGCCTTTAAATCATGGTACATCTTAGTACTTCCCGGATGAATGGAGAATCCGCTTTTGTGTGCCTCCTTTAAAATATCTTGCCGCAAAGTGCCAACATCCGGCACAATGATCCTACCCTTGAATCTCCATAACCCATCTTTTTCCTCCGACACTCTCCACTGTTTCCCTTGCTCAATAGCCGGTAACACCTTCCATAACGCTTCATCATTTTCATGAGCCTTTAGGAGTTCGGACTTAAAATCACTTGAGATTTTTAATCGGCTCAAACACAAAGTTCCGGATACTTCTCGAGCACCAACTTTCAGACTCTCGAATCCCTTAAGTAACTTCTCCTCTTGAAGCATCATCCAAGCCGTATATAACGACTTCTGACTTAACGCATCCGCCACTACGTTCGCCTTTCCCGGATGGTAATTCAACTCAAAGTTGTAGTCTTTCAATAATTCCATCCACCTCCTCTGCCTCATATTAAGCTCTTTCTGATAAAAGAGATATTTCAAGCTCTTATGATCAAAGAAAACTTGGAACTTAACCCCATAGAGGTAATGCCTCCATACCTTCAAGACAAACACAACCGCAGCAAGCTCCAAATCGTGCGTAGGGTAATTAACTTCGTGCGGTCTCATCTGCCGTGAGGCATACGCCACCACATTATGATGCTGCATCAGCACGCACCCTAGACCCTTTAATGAGGCATCACAGTACACCTCAAATGGCTCGTTCAGCTCAGGTAACACTAACACAGGTGCAGTGGTCAACTTTTTCTTCAATGCCTAAAAGCTCTCCTCGTACTCAGGAGTCCAAACAAACGGAGTGTCTTTGCGGGTTAACTTTGTCATTGGCAAGGCTATCTGTGAAAAGCCCTTGATAAACCTTCGGTAATAGCCAGCTAAGCCCAGAAAATTCCTTATCTCTATTACGGTGGTTGGTTGCTTCCAATCCATCACAGCCTCCACCTTAGTTGGATCTATGGCTACTTCCTTCTTACTCGTCACGTGACCCAAAAACTTCACCTCACTCTTCCAAAACTCACACTTAGACAGTTTCGCATAGAGTTTCTTCTCCTTTAGAATCTACAACACGGTATGATCAGAGAAAACTTGGAACTTAACCCAATAGAGGTAATGCCTCCATACCTTCAAGGCAAACACAACCGCAGCAAGTTCCAAATCGTGCGTAGGGTAATTAACTTCGTGCGGTCTCAACTGCCGTGAGGCATACGCCACCACATTATGATGCTGCATCAGCATGCACCCTAGACCCTTTAATGAGGCATCACAGTACACCTCAAATGGCTCGTTCGGCTCAAGTAACACTAACACAGGTGCAGTGGTCAACTTTTTCTTCAATGCCTGAAAGCTCTCCTCGCACTTAGGAGTCCAAACAAACGGAGTGTCTTTGCGGGTTAACTTTGTCATTGGCAAGGCTATCTATGAAAAGCCCTTGATAAACCTTCGGTAATAGCCAGCTAAGCCCAGAAAACTCCTTATCTCCGTTACGGTGGTTGGCTGCTTCCAATTCATCACAGCCTCCACCTTAGTTAGATCTACGGCTACTCCCTTCTTACTCACCACGTGACCCAAAAACTTCACCTCACTCTTCCAAAACTCACACTTAGACAGTTTCGCATAGAGTTTCTTCTCCTTTAGAATCTGCAACACGATCCTCAAGTGTTTTGCATGCTCTTCCTCAGTCTTGTAATAAATCAGTATGTCATCAATGAAGACAACAATGAATTTATCCAGAAACGGACGGAAAACTCTATTCATGTAATCCATAAACATTGCAGGAGCGTTCGTCAATCCAAAAGACATCACAGTGTACTCGTAATGACCATAACGGGTCCTAAAAGCGGTCTTAGGGATATCCTCACCCCTCACCTTTATCTGGTGATAACCGGATCACAAATCGATCTTGGAGAAAACTCTAGCTCCTTGTAACTGATCCATAAGATCATCAATTCTCGGCAATGGGTACTTATTCTTTATTGTGACCTTGTTCAGCTGCCTGTAATCCACACAGAGTTGCATACTCCCATCTTTCTTCTTTACCAGTAGAACTGGCGCACCCCACGGAGAGACACTTGGTCATATAAAATTCTTACCCAACAAATCCTCTAACTGAGACTTTAGCTCGTCCATCTCTAACGATGACATCCTATAAGGAGCACTCGAGATTGGTCCCGCCCCAGGCACCAATTCAATAGCAAACTCAACCTTTCGGTTAGGTGGAAACTCATCAATATCATCGGAAAACACTTCCGGAAACTCACACACAATCGTAATCTGCTCCAACCTTTGATCATCACCTGAAACACCCGCGGTTAACAACAGGATACCCTGACATTCAGTTCTGGAACAGTTTACCATCATCGAATTCAAGTAATAATTATTCACCACGACCGGCCTTTCTGTATCCTCCGGCATAAAGTACACCGACTTTGTAGAAGAATCAAGCAGGACATGGTTCTCAGATAACCAGTCCAACCCCAAGATAAGATCAAGACCGATCATTGGCAAGCAGACTAAATTATGAACAAAATCACGCTGCTTGAACCTAAAGGAAACTCTCGGGCATCCTAGCCTAGTTACCATGGCTTCATGGGTAGCATTATATACTTTTAGGTCATAACCTAAGGTTACAATGTTCAATCCTAACTCATGGGCTTTCTCAAATGCAATGAATGAATGCGATGCTCCCGAATCAAATAAAGGATTTAAAGTTTGACCAGCTATTTCACAGTTACCTCGAATGAGTGTCTTGGATCCCTCGGCACCTATAGCTGAGGTGGTGAACACCCGACCAGTCTGTTGTGCTTTCCCAGCACCTTGTTTCTGCTTCTCCAGACAGTTGGTGGCTTTATAACCCGCTTTTCCACAATTGTAGCATAAGCCCCATCCGGCCTTGCATGGGACTTCCGGATGGTGACTCCCACACCTAGTACAAGGTTGCTCATTCTGAGGCTGCTTCCTATATCTTTTCCCTTGGGAGTTGTTGTTGTTGGGCCTCCTGAAAGAGCTTCCCCTCTTGAAAGGCGGACCTCTAGGTGCGAAGCTCTTCCCTCGGTTCTGTGGGAATGAACTTTTGTGACTCCCTCTCTCAGTAGCTGCCTTCTTTACACACTCTTCAGCAACTCTACACTTGTTCACCAATTCGGAGAAAGTTCTGATCTCCATTAGTCCCACTGAGCTGAAGATATCGCTCCGGAGTCCTCCTTCATACTTAACACACTTCCATTCCTCATATTCCACCAGAGTCCCTTGACACATACGAGAGAACCTGAACAGCTCTTCAAACTTATCAGTATACTCAGATACGGACATGGTACCCTGCTTCAGCTGCAGTAACCCAAGTTCCTTAGCCGTCCTGACAGAAGTCGGAAAGTACTTCTTATAGAACTCCTCTTGGAAGACATTCTAGGTGATATAGTCATCACCCTGCTGCAGAAGACGTCGGATACCTTGCTACCAATGTGACGCTTCACCAGTGAGCAAATAGGTAGCAAACTTGACACGCTGTCCTTCAGGTACCACTTGCGCTTGTAATGCTCGCTCCATAGCATGAAACCATGTATCAGCCTCTGTTGGGCTAGTAGTTCCCTTGAACTTAGGTGGATTAACCTTCAAAAAGTTTGCCAGTATCATCGGGCCCTGAACTCCACCTCCATCATTACTATGGTTGTTCATCTGTTGAACAAGAGCCTCAGTAGTGGCTTGCATAGCGGCAGCCATATTCTCTAACACCGTCATAAAGTTCACCGGATCGTTAGGGTTAATCTCCGACGTACGAGCATTAGTACGACCTCTTCCACGGCCTCTACCGTGCCCATGAGGCGCCATTTGGTCCCTATACACACCAAATAATCGATATTAAGTTGATCAGTCTCAATATCGGAAGTCTAGTGCTTCAAAGTCCCAAATGCATGCTCATGAATGTTTATGTCAATTATATCAAGAAGATATACTAATAGCACATCACACACAAACAGAGAATGCACAGAAGCATAGTCAGTCCGTCCCTCAGGCTCTACAGGAACGAACTGCTCTGATACCATAATGTAACACCTTACCATACAAAGTCTTATGCTTAAGTCATAATTCAGAGATGGCAAGGTATTACGACCTCTAAAATAAAAATTTAGTACATATAGTAGTATGAATGATTGATTATAACTATGAGCCTTTGAAGAAAAAAGGGGGTAAACAAAAATCGCAACTCAAAAGCGCAACACTTCGATTGATAACGTAACGAACAAGGATGAACCAACGCGAGATTATATATATTCAAAAGAGTGTCAAAAACGAGAATATCAAAACACAAAATCCGGTTGTGAAGATAACCGGTCCGAGCATAGCAACGTATATATACAAGTGAATAAAATAAGGAAAACCCCAAGGAAAACCCAAAGGGACACAAAAACTGAGAACCTATTCTCCAAAATCTCCTATAAAAGGAGTCATCACAGCTTGTATTATTTAATGGAGATAAAAGTATCTAAGCAAAACATATAAACCAAAACAGAGTCCCGAGAACAAAGGATCTTCGCTAATCCAGAAGTCTCCAGTATGCCTCAGCGAGAAGCCTCACGTCCTGCATATGAAAATCATAAAATCTGCATGGGTGAGAACCAGAGGTCCCCAGCATGGTAATAGCTTCCACAGATATAATACATAATAATAGAGGAAAGCCGAAGGCAATCCTAGAACTTCCTCCAGATATATCAAAGCTTATTAACAAGCTAAAACATAAAGGGCATCTGACTAAAGATTATTCAGTCTAACTAATACTTTCCTTTCCAATTTCTTCAGACCTCCCAACCACCAGCAGGAGTATAATATAGCAAACACAATTATTTCAAACAAGAGATATACAAATAGGAACAGATAAGGCATTTAGACAATTAGCAAGTAATATGCAGTCAAATAAGCAGTCTCAAAGAATTCACATAGTATGCATATGATGAATGCCTGTCCCTAATGGCTGATGATATCATCTGTCGGTTATAGAGCCAACCCGACAAGTCTTGGTAGCTAACCATTGGACTATCCCTCTGTCGTGTCTCCCCAACTCGAGTTATACTCAATATAAACTTGATCATAATCATGATCCATATCCATCACCCTCACTGGTGAATATTTACGGGGGTGAGCTCATCGGGGGCTTTCACAGTGCCCGGCCACCCTGACGACATAGGGTCAAAAGAGCTTCGAGTCTCAACTTGGAGCACATGGTGGCTAGCCACTTGGTTTCTTCCAGGGAAACTCTCATCTCCAACAGTGGAAGTGCAACATTCACAATTCATTCAACAACATATATGCATTTAGCTATTCATGGGAGAATTGGTCGTTGGGGGTCTATAGAAAGTCCATTTTATGAAATTGATAAGAGATCAAAAAGAATACGGATGCTTTTTTTTTACTCAGACTGATAAAAAGAGCTGAGGTTATACTAAAAGCCGCTAGTAGAAAACCGAAATTTCGTGCGGGTCGGAACTTACCCGACAAGGAATTTCGCTACCTTAGGACCGTTATAGGAATTGGCCTATTTCTTGCGTGTACCAATTGAATTACTTTGAAAAAAAGAAATGAAACTGAAAAAATGAATGCTTTCTTCGGAAAAAGAGATTTTGTCATTTCGTCTTTTTAGTTGGAACTTTAGGGGGTTCTCTAAAAAAGATAGCAAAAAAAATCTATCTTCCGAGGCATACGAGGATTCTTGTACCATTTGAGGCGTTAATTTCCCCACTAAAATATCGCCCGTCTCTACCCAAGATCCGGGGGTTACTTAGCCATAATCATGGCTCCGTCGTAACACGGTAATAATCTAGCCATCCGGCTCACGGTTAAATCCATAACTAGCCAATGCATTAACAATTACGGCCCTTCAGCCCATGACATAACAAGCACTTACGCCGCCATCCTCCACATCTCACATAATCATCTTTAATCCTTATTGATCATTCATTTTTCCCTTGCTTCACTCACAAATTACCACATTCACTAGCTCCTTTTCTTATAGCTAGGCATATCATGATGATTTAAGACATAAGTGGTGAGATCAGAGGCTTCGAAGTATGAAATTTGGCTTTTAAAACTCAAAAATCAACTTTAGGATGAAAATAGATCCACGCGCTCGCGTACTCCACGCGTACGCGTGGATGGCCACAAAACTCATCGGCGCGTAAGCGCCCTTCACGCGGATGCGCACATTCAAAAATAGCCAACGATGCGCACGCATCAACCACACGTATGTGTGAGTGCATTTGCGCCCCAGGCACAAAGTTGGCACAACTCTGGCACAACTCTCGGAAAAATAGATGGCATTGGGTGCAGCGCATCGGCGCGCCCGCGCACACCACGCGTACGCGTGGATGACGCTTTTGAGAAGAACGACGCGTATGTGCCAAGTACGCCTACGCGCGGGGGATTATTCTGCTAAAATTTTTCTAAGTCAAAAGCTGCAGAATTCATAGATTCAACCCCCAATTTTCCGACGGACATAACTTTCTCATTTTAAATTGTTTTTCGCCTGTTCTTCGAACGGCATGGACATCCCAGATCCAATTTCATTTCTAAATAGATTTGGCACAAAATGGGGATTCGTAGTCCAAGTTATGTCCCGTCAAAGTATGCCCAAAAACCATGTTTTCATACAAAACCACAAAGTGCCATTTTCAAAACAAGCCACTTTCAACTCTTTTCAAAATCAATCAAAACATGCCAATTTCATCCTTTTTCTTTGAAATCAATCAAAATATATTAAAGTCAACATCAAGCCTCCTCAACTCACACATTGACACTTCATATACTCTTCTTCATGCCAATTTCAACAACACCATTCCCAGTCAACCATCATTGTACATAATCAATATCATACCCACCATCAACATGATTTCACTCATAATTCAACCTTAATCAATCATCAAGCATATATCACAACATGCATATTTCCCATACATCATACCATCAAGGCATCAATAATCATCATCACATATATGACCACATCATATATATCAACCATTCAACAACATCAACAATTCAATGCCTATCTTAGGGCCTCTAGCCTAAGTATTTCTTACCACATTACATATTAGATACGGGAAACCGAGACCATACCTTAGCTGATTTCCCAAGCTCAACTAGAGCACTTCCAAACCACTTTTTCCTCAAGCTCTCAAGGCCTCAACACTTCCAAGAACAAATTTTTCACCACCAAATCCTTTTTCAAGCTTTTCAAAATCACCAATCAAGCTCCAATATTCTCACATACACAACCTAAGCCACAATCATCATACCCATACACAACATCTTAATACCCAAACATCATAGAACAACAATTTACACTATGGTTGAGAATCTTACCACACCCAAGGTCCAAGGAGACAAGATTAACCTTCTCCTTCAAGAGAGTTGGGTCCTATAACATCAAAGAGCCCAAAATCTCAACATTTTTGCTCATGTAACTCAAAAACAAGGCTGGAAATTTGAAGAGCAAAACGTGGCTTACCTCAAGATTGATTGTATGGGTTTTGTAGAGCTCTCCGCGGTAAATGCGTGGCCACAAACGGTGCGGCGATCGGAGCTCTAGATCAAAAGTTATGGTAGTTTGAAGATCAAGTGAGGGTTAGAACCTTGGAGAGTGTTCTTCCACCATTTCCTCTCTTTTTCAGCGTGTATTAGTGTTGTGTGAGGAGAGAGAGTGCTGAAAAATAGGTTTTGGTTTAGTTTAGTTGGGCCAAGGGCCCACTTTGCGTCCAGTTGGCCCGGTTTGTCCCGTTTGGTCCAATCTTGGTCTGAATTCTATAAAATTGGTATCGAAATTCTCGTCTCAATCTCCTCTATCACATTTAGCCATAAAAATTACATTTTGGGCTTTCTAGAATAAATTCTCATTTATGGATTAATTAGCCATTAATTAACCGGGTCTTACACACCTCCCTAACACCAACAGCTTTATGCACTTTTAAAGTCGACCCTTCCTTCTCGAAGTTTTTACTTTTAACCCGGGCTCTCAGGGTGGCAGCAGATATCCTGGAATATTTTTTTCCTGAAAGCAAATGTAATCAAACAGTAAATAGAATGTTCAAATTTTCTTCACACCACAACATTTCAGAAGCTTGCCTAAATAATCTATCACTGGTTGCCTGTTTTCATCCCATTGCAGTAGATCAAACACGGAGATGAGTTCTTTGTGGTCGACAACTTCTACCAAGTACTCAATAATACATTCATTTCTTGGATTTATCCCTTCAAATCCGAGAATATTCTAAGATTCCGAGCACCACCACAAGGAAAAATTTTCCCCTAAATCCTGATCTAAATAGAACGGGAAGTTGTCCTCAACGCTTCTCATTTTCAAATACAACTCTTTAAAGTCTTTAAACGATGACTTATATAACTTAAAAATAGCAAAATCTGGTGAACTATTTAGGTTAATCCAGCCACCTTTCCAGACACCTTTGGCCTAGAACATGGAGAAGAAAAGCTCCAGTGAAGGTTTTTCTTCCAGATACTCCTTTAATACCTCAAAGTTTTGCAAAGAAAAAAAACCCATCTGTTAAAATGAAGCTGAGAAGATACACAGTTCAATTGCCTCAACACTTGACACTGAAATTCTGAAATTAGAAGTTTTACTCTGAGTTCCTCTAGAACACAGCTATACATGAAGAAAAATTCAAGACCCTCTCCTCTATGATATACACAATCAACACTGGAACATGGTAACAACTTAACATGAATCCGAGAACCTATCTTCACTATCTTCTTCAAATCTATCTCTTTCATAGCTTCTGTAACAACCCAGACCACCCGCTAGCACGATATTGTCTGCTTTGACACACACGGCCTCACGATTTTGCCTTTGACGATAGGAATTATAGCCAAAGTCCCCTTACACTCACTTGTCAAAATGCGTCATGATAGGGAAAGGTATCCACACCCTTATAAGGCATGCTTCGTTTCCCTCCCCAACCGATGTGGGACCTTACATCTACCCCCTAAGGGAGTCCAGCGCCCTCGCTAGCACATCGATCCGGGCTCCGGCTCTGATACCATCTGTAACAGCCCAGACCATCTACTAGCACGATATTGTTTATTTTGGCAAACAACGCGTCACGATTTTGCCTTTGACGATAGGGATGATAGCCAAAGTCCCCCCACACTCACTCGTCAAAACGCGTCATATCTTGAACTATAAAGCTCCGATTTGTGTGCCGTCGGCAGCTACGGTTCCTTGTGAAGAGATTTACAAAACCCATCCAAGAAACTCTAGAGGTAATCTTGAAATCCTTTCAGTTCTTCTCCTCAAAATTTTGGGTACCTAGGATTTTTTATTAAGTGAGTTTTTGTGATTCTTGATCTTTAGGTTCACTCTAATCCTTGCTTAGCTTTGGATTTTGACATCCAAATTTGTTGTGAAAGGTAAGAGGCTTTGTTCTCTTGTGAACTTTTGATTTATGATGAGCCCTAGGTTGATTTTTGGTGATTCATATGTATATAGCTTGATTATTGTGAGTTTGGAGCTTGTTGGTGCTTGTTGGAGCTACATTGGTGGTTAGATTTTGGTTGAAAGCTCATTTGGTTCATAAAGGGAACTGACCAAGGTGTGATTTCAGTTTTCTCTATGTAGTATATCATATTCATGGACACTTAGGCTAGTGACCCATAGGATAGGATTGGATTTCAATGCTTGATGAGTTGTTGGGTGTTATTGTATGATTATGTTTGATGAAATAATGATTTTTGAGTTGATATTGATGATTAATAGTGATATGATGAGGATGAATGACTTGTAAAGTTGAGTAGTGGATTATATTGATAAATGTGATATTGGTGTTGATCGATTGGTAATGTAATTGGAAAATTGTTAATGAAGTTTGATATTTGAGTTATATTAATGTTGATGTGTGGATGAGGAAAGGTGAAGGGAAAATGTGGTAATTTTGGGGTAGTATGACATAAAGGGTCAATTTTGATGAAAAGTGGAGTTTGAAATGGTTTGGTTTGGTTTTGATTATGTCTTATAAAGAAATTGTGAAAATTGTGAGTGTGTGTGGGGGGGTGGGGGGCTTCGGCTATCATCTCTATCGTCAAAGGCGAATCCGTGAGGCCTTGTGTGCCAAAGCAGACAATATCGTGCTAGCGGCTGGGCTGTTACAGATGGTATCAGAGCCAGAGCCCGGATCGATGTGCCAGCGGGGGCGCTGGGCTCCCTTAGAGGGGTAGATTATAAGGTCCCACATCGGTTGGAGAGGGGAACGAAGCATGCCTTATAAGGGTGTGGATACATCTCCCTAGCATGACGCATTTTGACGAGTGAGTGTGGGGGGCTTTGGCTATAATCCCTATCGTCAAAGGCAAAACCGTGAGGTCATGTGTGTTAAAGCAGACAATATCATGCTAGCGGGTGGTCTGGGCTGTTACAGATGGTATCAGAGGCGGAGCCTGGATCGATGTGCCAGCGAGGGCGCTGGGCTCCCTTAGGGGGGTGGATTGTAAGGTCCCACATCGGTTGGGGAGGGGAACGAAGTATGCCTTATAAGGGTGTGGATATCTCTCCCTAGCATGACGCATTTTGACGAGTGAGTGTGGAGGAGTTTCGGCTGTCATCCCTATCGTCTAAGGCAAAACCGTGAGGCCTTGTGTGCCAACGCGGACAATATCGTGCTAGCGGGTGGTCTGGACTGTTACAGATGTATTGTAAGGTCTCACATCGGTTGGGGAGGGGAACGAAGCATGCCTTATAAGGGTGTGGATACATCTCCCTAGCATGACGCATTTTGACGAGTGAGTGTGGGGGGGAGGTTTCGGCTATCATCCCTATCGTCAAAGGCAAAACCGTGAGGCCTTGTGTGTCAAAGCGGATAATATCGTGCTAGCGGGTGGTCTGGGCTGTTACAGATGTATTGTAAGGTCCTACATCGGTTGGGGAGGGAAACGAAGCATGCCTTATAAGGGTGTGGATACCTTTCCCTAACATGACATGTTTTGACGAGTGAGTGTTGGGGGGGACTTTGGCTATCATCCCTATTATCAAAGGCAAAACCATGAGGCCTTGTGTGTCAAAGCGGACAATATCGTGCTAGCTGGTGGTCTGGGCTGTTACAGCTTCCACATCCGTAAACAAAGATGTACGCACTTTTACATCTTCACTAACCCAATTATATGACTAGTCCACTTTTTTCTTTTTCTCTCTTTCTCTCTCGAAACCCATTTTCAACAACAAAAACTCAAAAGATGCAGAAAAAAGAATACATAGAAAGAAGAAAACTAGCATGTACCTCTTTTATTCATTTCTTTCAACCTTCAAAAGCAATTCTTAACTCAAATGAAATAATGATTTGGGAGAAACTATTTGCATTCCAATGCAGTTAAGCAAAAGTAACCACCACCGGTTAAGTTTACCACACACATTCCATCAATCATATCACCGGTCTAGATGGCATTGGAAATGAAAAACCCTTTAATGCCATCATTAGTTATCTCTCTCTTCATTTAAAATTGTAACTTTTTCAAAAGTAATTATTTAATATTATTTTTAATAAAGTACTTTGAACTGGGAGCGCCAAAGCTATCCCACTCGCCGAATTATTGCTCATCAAAAGCTCAACCTGCTTCATTAAAAATATTCTCAGACTAAACTTGGGGGCTATGATACGGTTGTTATAAATCTGATGTCATAACTCGGCATTATGCGCCATAACTCGGCACCAGGCGTTACACTTCGACTCAACGGATTACATTCTAAAATTAAAATGTTCGACCTGGTGTTGTCACCTACTAAATTCTAATAACTGCTCTTTAATATAGAGAGCCAACAGAAGCGTAATTGACCTATCTTCCTTCACCTATAAATATATGATATTTTATCCTCAAAAGGATACATTGAATTCCGAATACTAACTTAAGTATCGGAGTTTCTTTGCAGGTACCTATCCCACTTTGTTCATTCTCCCCACAAACGTGATATATTCTCGGACGAAAATTCGGACTACCAGAACTTGTAAGTTCGGCGTTGAAGGTTATAGTTTGGCACGACTATCAAGAGCCGAATTTTCACCAAGGTATTCATACTAGAACAGGAGGTTAGTGTGATATTGGGTGTAACTACTGTACCAATTATGATTTGATTTAATCGCAAATCCTTATTTTTTAAATTTCAAAATCTAAAATTAAAAATAATTAATTAATAATCTGATTTATGATTTTAATTTTAATTTTTTTTACTCTATTATTCACATTATTTAGTATTTTTATTATCTTTTTATAGTTTTTCATAAAAAAATTAATTATTATATTATGAGTTCAGCAGTAATTATGTAACTAAATAATCGTATATAAAATAATTTTACGATAATACATCAGAGCAAAATTATCTAATTATTGCATATTTGCATGCATGTAATGCCCTTAAAATAATTATAAAGAAATAACTTTATGATTCTTATTCCCGCAATTTAAAATAATAACAGCCTGCCTAATTTAATTTTCTAGGCTGGATAAGTGGATATGAATGATGGACCAGGTTGTAAATTGCAATGGTTCATGCTGCATAACAATTATTCCCCTTCAATTATTCATATCGATGACAAGTATACATGTGTTCCCTTTGATTTTGTTAACATCGTAATTAGTTAATTACCTTAGTGATATTATTGTAGTTGAAACATACATGATACATCATGATTGATTATTATTGAGAGATGTAACGACAATGGCAATAATTAGACAAAACTCACTCAATTCAATAATGCTAATTGGAGATAACTATAATTCATGATGCTCCATTTTTTTTTAAAATCTTTTGGATTTCATGGTGTATTAAGATGGAGAGTGTTTCTAGGAGTATAACTGAAATTAAAGTGGTTAATCAGAAAGTTCAAAGTTGAGACATTTGTGTATTAATTATATCCTCATTATATAACTGCAATAGTGCAATCCACTTTACCAAATAGAATGGGACAAATTAATTGCACTACAAATAATGGCTCTCGTTACTATAAATTCGGAATTCCAGCTGATGGCAGCGAACCTTTAAATTTGTACTCTAGTTAGCACTCTTGTTTAGTGCGTTAAGAATTGAGATTTCATAATTTTTTTTGGTTTTGTCATTCATTATATATATATATATATATATATATATATATATATATATATATATATATATGCCATTCAACGCGCATGAGGGAAATAATAATAATAATTTGATGATGATAAAATATTATAATATTAGGTCAAAATTTTAAAGTAGTGTAAATAATTTATTTAGCTAGTGTGCAAGTTAAATTCAAATGAAAAAAATAATACACAAGATCCAATGGTAATTTAGGCTCACAAGCATTTAACTCACTTATTTATGGCTAAGAGAATAGTTACTTATCATCAACCATAATAACACGCTCCCATCTAAACTAAAGCAAATGTAATTGAACTCAATTTTTTTTTCTTTATCTACGTGATTACTTTTAAAAGTAAACAAAAAATAGCTCTGATTAGAATTCAAATAAAAAAAAATAATTACTAAAATTAAAAAATAAAAGGAAAAAAAAGAAGAAAATTTGAGATTAGGACAAAATGCAAAGATCAAATTAAAAGGGTGATTCAAGAAACTATTTTTATCTTTGTGTTTCATTTATAGCATATTAAAGATTTTTTTCTCCTTCATGCACTGAACAAAAAATTTTAAAAAAAATAGAGATTATAAAGTTTTGCTACAAATTAAGGGTTAAAAACAAAATTTAGAGCCAAAACATTAATAAATGGCTTAAATCTTTAAAAAAATTTGAAAAAAGAAGAAAGAGAAGCAGCTAGGTAAAAATGTATATTTGCTTTATTCACTGCTGTTGTCCCATCTCTTCTCTGTGCTCCTGCTGTGTTAGTTGGAGAAGAAGAAGTCAAAGCAGTTCAAGTTAAGTTCAAGTTTTGGAAGCTTTACTCCTCTGTTAAAGGAGTAAACGACCAAAAGTTAAAGTAAAGAGTGAGCACATAAGTTTGGGTTTTCATAGTTTTCAATCAAATTATCCCTTCTTTTCCTTCATGAGTTTATATTAAATTTTTTATTGTTAGTGTTTATCTTTCTTTATTTTTTTCGAAGAAAAAAAGCATTAAGTGAGAAAACTGTAAAAGCCATGAAGAGAAAAGCTAGAAAGAGTTATTCAAAAAAAGTCATAAAATTATGTCAAACTCTTTTGTATATTTTTCTGTTTTGTACACATGATCTTAAGAGGATTCCCTTGCTAAGTTGGGTGAGCACTTAGTGGTTGAAAGTCTAGGGAGTGAGCCTAGTCAAATCTAACTTTGGTAGAAGTTGGGTTTGTCCCATATAGGATTAGGTTGAATCCTAGAAAAATTGATGTTTCTAATATTTGAGAAAAATAGTGAAATTTTTCCACTTTTGTAGGAGAGACTAGATGTAGGTTATATTGCATATGGTGGCTAAACCAGGATACTTGACTGTGTGATTCTTTTTTTCTCTATTCTTCTTCTGTTTTCTTTCAATAAGACAATAAAAGTGTTTGCTGCTTTATCAATTTTTCAAAAGTCACAGCTATTCAAAAAATAAAGAATTGTTCTGTTCTAGCTTTTATAGTGAAAAGAAAAAATAAAATTATTTTTATAATTTTTAATTTAACAGACTCAACAACAAAAAGAATTCTTAATCTAGATAGAAACAAAAGTCAACAAATTTTAAAAAAAAGTAATAAATTCAACTTTTATTATACTAGCTGTATATTAAAATGAGCTATTAAAATAAATTATAAAATTAATTGTTAAAATTAATTATTATGTATTTGTGTATAAATATATATGTTATTTAATTTATTTTTAATATATATTTTATATTTTAATATATATTTTATACTAATAATTAATTTTAGTAATTGATTTGAATATTTAGCTAAGATAGTTGAACGTTATCTTAAAAAGAGAAGAAAATCATGCATATCTTACAAGTAGAAACTTGTTTATTATTTTGGTAGGGGTGGTTCAATGCTCCTCTCTCACTATATTTAAGATTATGATACTTTTTGCGTAGAGTGAGAAGCCACGGATAGCTCGTCACATATGAAAGTTAGGTTATCGATCGGTATAAGGAAGAACAGACAGAAAGCAAAATCAAATAAAAATGTAGATCAAACGATTTTTCTCCGTGATGTTATACTATAGGTACTTTTATGGTTTAATTAACTTCCTAATGAAAAGGATTTCCATTGTTTTAACTTTTAACAAAACGAATTATATATTGAACGTGTTTATTGATTAGACAGTACAATCAAGTTGTAACAATAGCTAAATCCTAATTGGTTCATTAGTTGCGTTATTATTACTATTCACTGTCTGATTGAGTCGCTTCTTTCGCTTTAAAAGTTACGACTTGAGACTAGGTCTTGCTATAGTGTGAATAGAAAAAAAAAGTTTGGAAAGTATATGAGGAGTGGAGCCTTGCACGAATCACGATATCCTCTTATGTTCAACTACTAAAGAGACGCACCCCAAATTATATAAATAACAATATACCGTAAGATTTTGGTGCTTTCTTTCTGGTAGTGGAGGATGCATATTTTTAAGTAAAAGAAAGATAAAGAAACGATGGGAGATGGGATAGGATTACGATCTTCTTGGATGGTATAAATTGGAAATATTATCTGATTAGAGAGGGTGAGTAGTGTGGGGCTAACTGCATCTGCAAATGCTGAATGCTGACATAAAAAATCCTAACTTCTCGAGGTCCCCACTAACGGTAATCAAATTTTGGTTTCACCCTTTTCCGCAACACCTTCATTCTTCATTTATTTCATTCATACATCTAGATTCTAGAGTATGCCCTTACAGTAATTGTTGACTCCTTTCAGCCACCTAGACATCATTTTATTTAAATATATAAAGAATTAGTTACCATCATCACAATATAAGATAAATAAAATTAGTCACTTATATATGTTTATACACTTTAAATTTGGTCCCAGTCATATTCAAACTCTACAAAATTTGGCGGGAAATGATAGTGGATTGCTGGATTTGGTAGACTTCCTGAGTTGGCTCTGTTAAAGATTGGAGCGACATAAGCAATCCACTCGTTTTTATTTAATTAAACTAAAAAAGAATTGGTCCTGAAAGTAAGTTTTTTAACGCGATAAAGAGCAGAAAGCAAGGTGCTTGTTCAAGGTTACTATAGTAATTAGCAGTTACTACTTACTAGCAAGTTGCAAGAAAGGAAGAATAGAAGGAGCAGTAAGAATGTCCATCCGCAATTAACGTTTGAAGGCGGGGTGGGCCCATGGAGAGAAAGGTGTGATCGCGATCAACGGTGATTTCATGGGCGCAATTTGAGGGAACATGATATGTGTGGTCCCTATCATCAACAGCCAAGCCAAGTGCATGTGAGTGCTCGTGCGCTCCTGGGCCCCACCACGTGACGCTCAATAACTGTCTCGCCATGCACGTGCTCCCTCCTTCCTCCACGCGACACGTCCCTTCCATTCTACTTCTACAGTTCTACCTAAGCTACTAGCCTCTAGCCTACTACCCCCTCTAACTATTCGCTCATTTCGTTCTCCTGCCCAAAAACTAGGGAGAAAATCGTACAGTCCATGCAACCCGCGTTTTTCTTTGTCAAATCTATGTAAATATTAAATAAGTTTGTTACGTTACATTACACTACATGGGCAAAATGATATTGTTACCAACTTCTCCATAACGCAGTAAAGGAGGACCTTGTGTTGCTATCAAGTTGTGGATGGGAGTGTTATCCAAACTGTGTCCCCTGTCTTGTATGCTTTGTTAAGGATCGGGTGGAAAGAAAACGTTGGGTATAAAATTAAACAAAAGTGATACAAATATATTATATTTATTATTATTTATCAGTTTATCATCTAATTATAATATTGTATTTACAAAACTTTTAATATAAAAGAATAAAAAAGTCAAACACTCTTGCTAAATGTGAAAGACATGATTTTTATGTTAAAAGAAATCAAAGGATAATATCTGTAAAAATCAAATTAGACATCCCTTATGGGACAATTAAATTAATTTCTTTTACGTCACTAAACATAAATTTAATGGGTAGATGACCAATATGAATTAGCACTCTTATGTTTTGTTTTTTTCTTTTAGGTACGTTTTAATTGAAAAAAAAAGTAATATTAAGCAACTAACTATTTTCATTCAATATTAGTTAACTTTTTTAAAAATATTTTTTTTATTTTTAAATGTAAATGGTAAATTATAAACTTTTAATCATTAATCTTAAATTATAAATTTAAACACTAAAGTTGGCTATTTTCTTATATTAAAAAAAATGGCACTCTTCTTTTGTATAGGTTAGACTCAGAGAAAATAAATTATAGAAGCCACACTCAACTATTTTTTCAAAATACAGCTGAAGTCTAGAAAAAAAAAGGTAGATTTAGTCATCTTAAAATACAACTAGAAAATGGATTAATACAGATAGATTTACAGACAGATTTAGTCTTTATTACAGACGGATTTTTGGTTACCGACGAATTTTGTCCCTCTGTAAAAGCCCCGTCGGAAATTATTTACCGATGAATTTTTTTCCGTCGAAAAATTACAGACGGATTTTTACCAGTTACCGACGGATTTTCCCTCTGTAAATTCTCCCTCCATTTCCTGAAGGCGACGAACTTACAGACGGATTTTCCATCTGTAATTACAGACGGATTTTCAGACAGATTTTTCGTCTGTAATTACAGACGGATTTTCTGACAGATTTTCCGTCTGTAATTTAAACTTTGGAAAATCATGATTACAGACAAAAAATTCGTCTGTAAGGTAAAATAGAATTTTTTTTACTTTTTCTAATTACAAAATAAACTTGTTTTCATACAAAATAAATATAAATTTAATACAAATTTTTATCTAATTTATATTCGAATATTTATAATATTTCAAAAAATAAACAAATTCATCGTATTATCAAACTAAAAGAAAAGTACTATAAACAAGCAAGTCAATATAATTCAAAATATAAACAAAATGTATTGATCATCAACTATAATTCCTAGTATATTGTTCAACCATGCTAAAACTATCAGCTATAGTCTTCAGTGTCATCTTCATCCTCATCATCATCATAGTCCTCATTCAAAGACATTGAGGGTGGCGGTGGTGGCAGTGGTAGTGGAACTGCACTAGAACTATTTGACGCTCTAACCTTCTCATAATAGCTAACAAAAGCCTCATTCCATTTCTTTTGTTTTAGCTTTTCCTTCTTGGCCTTTCCAATTGCCCGTTCCAACTTTTCTAACTTCTTTTGAGTCTTTTCCAAACGAGTCAAGCGTGTATCTAACAACTTACTAATACGCTCATCTGTATGTTGAGTAACACGCTGAAAAAGCTCTTCATTGAGATTATGAATCTGTTCTCGCAAATCAGGAACAAAATTTTGATTTCTTGGTGCTCTTCCAGATACAGAATTGGCAGAAGTAGTTCCAGACTTGATAGAGTTAGAAAAGAATGACCCTTTTCCGTAAACTCGATTCTTCTTTTGCCCACCACACACTTCCTCCCAAATCAAATCTTCATCAATTGGTTGTAGCTCCATTCCTTGTGCTTGAGCCTCGGCATGTTGGGCCTGAACTTCTGCTAACTTTTTTATAAACTTCTCTTGTTGCACAATGGTTATATCAATTATATTATTATTATTAAGACAAATAGCCATGCATATCACAGTGCAGCAAATATATATATATATATATATATATATATATATATATATATATATATATATATATATATATATATATATATATATGCATAAGAGATACCAAAATAGAGTTGGTGAGTTGGTCAACAAATCAAGCCTAACCAACATAACAGATTGGTGAGTTTTCTGTCAATTTTACTGAACCATGCACTACCACTGTCATATTCTTGATTATTCCCCCAAAAGTTGATGGATGAATCACGCATACATTACTTGCTCACATTGAATGATGACAACAAAAACCAAAAACCGCATAGCAGCAATTATTATTACCTAATATACTACAAATTAATTAACTAGTACACTGTTAGTACTTATCATATACACATGACTAATAAATCATACTTATTATTAAATAAACAGAAAGAGCAAAATAGAAGAAGAAAGGAAAGAAGATAAAGGCACTATAAAAAGAAAGGAAAACATGACCAGGTAAGTATAAATCAGGTAATTAACTTCTACTTTGTGACCTAATTAAATTAAGCAATTGTGAGAGGGAAGTATAAACCGTGGAAAACATGACCGAAAAACAAAAGGGCATATAAATATTCAAGTGGCAGCAAGTCATTAATTTAACATTTATGCTATATCTCACATGAGTGTCTTGAGAGTGCTTGTCCACCCATTTAGACTTGTCACTTTTAAGTGTGTGGGTGAAGACCTCCTCGTGGGTTGGTGTACGACCCAACTACTTCTTCTGTTCCACATAAAATACAAAATAATTTTTTTTTACATAAATAGATGTCTATTAAATAAGATCTAAAGCCACTTAAATTATGTTACCATCTTCTCTATAGTTGAGCTCAATGGAATAGAACCACCGCAATGGACAGAACCACCTAAGAGTGACGCTCGATTCTCTCTTGCTTTTTTCCTTATATTTTTCTATTTCTCATCTGTTTCCCAATACCTTTCTAACACCTTTTTGTAAGCAGGAATTAGCCATTCGTGGGTTGTATCCACACCCTCACGGATATCTGACATCATTTGGCTAAATCGCTTATTTGTCCTATACTTGAAAGCCCTCCAGAAAAACTCATCATCATCATCATCAATAAGAAAGTGGCTCTGCACATACTCATAAGTTGCTACTTATAAGATTCAAATCACATGAACAATATTCAATCCAAAATAATTTTATTCAACCCAACACTTTTACCTTCCATTCCTTAAACCAAAGCTTCTTTGTCGGAAGAGGGACATCTCCAAACTTTTTGTACGGTTTATCATATCGTTTCTTGATGATCTCTGTAATCTTCTGAGAACCATGAGGGAAAGGTAACCAACTGATAATTTCATAAAGAATTGACAAGTTAGGAAACTAAAAAAATAGTTTTAAGTCATTAGCACTTTAATTTGAAATTAAAATATAGTAGTAAACACATTTAGATGCAGTCATATTGTACTATTGGCCATTTAGATGATAAGACTATGGTTAGAATAAGATGAATTGTAGGTGGTTTAATTACAGGACTAAAGACCTCAGTAAAATCTATTCCCTCAATTTGATGGTTTCCTAAAGCTACTAACCTGGCCTTATATCAGAGGACAGAACTATTTAGACTTTGCTTAATAGCAAACACCCATTTTGAGCCAATTACAAGAGAGTTAGATGGTGTAGGAATCAATTGCCATGTGTGATTCTTATCCAAGGCATCAATTTCAGCTTGCATTGCAGCTTTTCAGTGAGGAAGTTCAATGGCTTGCTTAGCAAAAGAGGGTACAGTTTGAAGAAAGTTAGGATCTGAATGAGTATTAGGAGTAGTAAAAGAAGGAGAGTAATAAGAGTGATTCCTTTCGTTTGGGATCTGAAGGTTAGGATCTGAAGGTTTGGGAAATCCACTAGAAGTACTATTGGTATTAGGAGTAGTAAAAGAAGAAGAGTGATTAGTATTGCTTGCTGAAAGAGTAATAAGAGGAATATGTAATGCAGTATGTAAAAATTGTGTAGAAGAATAATAAGAGAAATTTTACCTTGTTTTTCCATCGGGAACCAATCTTTCTTTTGTGACACTATTAGGAACAAAAATTTAAAAATTAATAGATTTAATTTGAATATAAATACTTTTATATACTTAACTAATTATATATTTGACTCTCTTAAAACTTTGTTTCAAGACCCAGGACTGCTCATAAGCCTATGCCATTACAACACCACATCCGTAAATGCATTGGATTGGTAGTGAGTGTTGGGGTGCTTCTCTTTCACTGCTTAGCTTAATAACATAACACATTGTTTTTGGATCACATTGTTTATAAACATGTCCTCCTTAGCAATTAAATAATAATAAGAAGGGACTGGGGTCAGTTACGTTGTTATTCTATGCACCACATACACATTGGATTTTGATGAACAAGTAAATTAATCTGAAATCTGCACCATATATTGATGCCTTTTTTTGTTTATAATCCAAATGAGTAAGGAACAGAAAGAGAAGAACTAAAGTTGTACCTTCTAACTGCTTGAAGTCATTCTTCAAAGTCAAGATCGAAAGTATCGTTGCGAGACTTGCCGTCGAGCTGTGGTGCGGGTGCCTCTGCAGAGAAAAAAAATGAACAAGTATATTTTGAACAAGTATATGTGCAATCTTCCTAAGCATGGCATATATGTGTGGAACAATGTCCTTCTATTTTGAACAAGTATATTTTCACAAACTATATAATGCTATATATAATTTAAACTTGTATTAATAAAAAATGAAAAGTATATTTAGGTATCAGTTTTCTACTTACATACCAGAGATTGCACAGAATTAGTTTATCAAAATCATTGACTGTGATTTGAGAAATAAAAGAACAAAAACATAGACTCACATTTACATCAAATTAGAACCACATTGGTCCCCTGCATTGCAAATTACAAAAATCAAAAGCTGAAAAATATATATAGGACTACTAAATTTCAACATCATTAACAACCACCTTAGATTATTTTTCTGTTACATAACTCCTCAATCCAATTGAGAAACAAAAAGAATCAGTAAAGGAAAGAAATATAAATCAATTAAAGAAAAAAGAGTCTCTAAAATCCAAAGAATATTTTTCAGTTCAGTGCATGATTCTCAACAAACATGAAAGATATTTTTCATGATGTTACCTTCTCATTGATATTCCTGGCAACCTCAAGTGCCTTTGTGTAAGCTTCACCAGCAGGAACACAGCAGTTGGCAAGCCCTGCAGTAACAGTGACAATAATTGTTTCGCTTTCACAAGGCTCCACGGAGAGTGCTGCAACTTCTTGCCATACATCAAAAACCCAACTATCACATCAAACAACAGAGCTCATTTTAATCAAATCAAACAATAAATTAAATTGAGTAAACATCAGTGGTTAATCCATCAACCTACCATCAAATACATTAACCCTGTTTTCTTAGTTATTCCACGACTTAAAAAAAATTAAAAATAAAACCCCACAAATAAAAATCCAGTATTTTGTGAAAAACACACTAAGAAACAACTTAATTAATACTTTGACACACAAATCTAACTGGAAACTCTAACTTTCTGCAGGGAACAACCATAATAGCACAGAGATAACAAGAATGCCAGCAGAGGAAGCTGAAATTGAGATGAAAAATCAAACCCGGAACAAAATTCTGGAAAACAAAACAAAGAGTAGGTTTCATGATATCAGATTGTTCTTAGAAGTGTTCCTAAAAAAAACCCAGAACATAGACCAACAGTGAGTTTCATCTTTAAAGCTAGTCTTGTGTTATAATCTGGATGGAACCAGTGATTTTATTCTGATTTTGCTTCTTTGTTACTAGGCTGCTGAATTGTTACGCCATCCTCTTTTACAACCTTATGTTCTCCGCTGTCAAAACGCATCATCCAATTTTCTTCCAGTATACCCCATAGTTAACTCAAAGGATAAAACAAAAAGATCTAAAAAATCTAGTGGTGGCAAGGACCAAAGGGACAAAGACACAACATCAACAAATTATTTGGAAAGGATTCATCCGATTGAGGGAAATAGACACTTACAGCCGAGGAATCTTCCAAGTGAGGGAGAGCTAACAGCTTCAACAAGTGCAGAAGACAACCTCGAGAACCAGATGGTTGATCTTACAAGCTATATAGTGGAATCTTCTACTAGTATTAGTGGCTCAAAAGATGGATCAACAACATCAGAATCAACTATTTGTAGTGTGTGTAGGGACCCTGACTTCAAAATTAGGCCTGCAAAGGAAACTGTAAATATTGAAATCACTTCAAAGAGTACATAAGATTCATGGAGAGGTATTGAAGAGTTCTGGACAGTTCCATGCATAGTGTGTACTTTATTTCAATGAATTCTTCATACATTAACTATGGCAAAATCACAATAAGAAGACCCAAGAAAAGACCTAATCCAACCACTATAGATAAACAAATCACACAGATTTTTTAGAGAAACAGGGGAACAAAATTATGAACAAAATTATGAACAAAATTTTGAACTGCTTAATAGACATTTTATGAACAAAATTCACAAAGTACACAGCATTCAATATTATCATTGCTTATGAACAATTATGAATAAAAAAATGATT
Source organism: Arachis hypogaea (assembly GCF_003086295.3). Lineage (NCBI taxonomy): Eukaryota > Viridiplantae > Streptophyta > Magnoliopsida > Fabales > Fabaceae > Arachis > Arachis hypogaea. Next base: position 100,139,787 of record NC_092038.1, read on the forward strand.
AACGAGGAAAACGAAACAATCGATTTCGTGAGAAAGTAACGAGCAAAAGAAGCGTCAGCTGAAGAAAAATACAAAATACGAACGAGTAGAAAAGTTAGGGTTTGCGATCTACCAGCTGTGCGAAGGGAATCTGACAAAGAAAGCGCTGATCTGGAACGAAAAGAAGCTCGGAATCCGACGGTGATGGATCTTCTACGGTGGTGGTGGAGGCTGTGTCTGTGAGGGGCTGCAAGGCTGTGTGGGTTGCGGGGAGCTGCGAGGGCTGATGCGGGGAGCTGCGAGGGCTGATGCGGGGGCTGCGTGGCTGCAGTGGTGGCAGAGACTGCGGTGGTTGTGGGCGGTGGGGTGCAGGGCGAAGTGAATGGCGAGTGAATGGAGTGAATGGCGAAGTGAATGGCGAAGTCAACTAGGATTTTCAATATTTCCGACGGATTTCATTTAAATTACAGACGGATTTTCTGTCTGTAATAATTTAATAAAACGCGCATTTTGTCTACTTAATTACAGACGGAAAAATCCGTCTGTAACCATTCCACAGAAAAAATATTAATTTTTACGACGGAATTATAGACGGATTCTCTTTTTCGTCTGTAATTTATGCTAATCTATTTTTTTTGTTTTCCGACAAAAAAATTCCTCTGAAATTCCGTCTGTATTTTAGTGGGATAAAATCCGTCGGAAATATCCGTCTGTAATAACTAGTTTTCTAGTAGTGAAAAGATGCTATATGCACATTAAAATTAGTAATTAAAGTCATTTACCAGTATAAAATATATGTTAGAATATAAATACATATTAAAAATAAATTAAATTATATATATTTATACATAAATACATTGTTGATTGATTTTAGTAGCTAACTTTAGTGTACAAATAATATTTTTGTAAAATGATGCACCGGATTGGCAGATTTAGTTTCCAGCTAAGACTGGGATCTGGTTTAAGAACTTTATAATGTGGAATTGTGGATGGATGCGTGTGTGTGAATCCTAAGTTAATATCCTAAATCCCGGTTTCAGCAGTCCACGTGTCACAACCCCAACTCATGTTGAATGGATGCATTCTCCTTTTCAACGCCCGTGTTTCACCGGTCTGATTTTTCATTAATTCATCCAACCAATTCATCCTGTTGACTGTAAAAAAAATTATACAAATCATAAGCAAACTAATAACCTATGAAGTACAGTAAATTATTAATGAAATACAGTAAATTATTAATTATTAAAAAGATTATATATCTTAATACCTATTATATACCAAATATATCAATATAGCTCAATCTATTAATCTATTAATGTATATCTATTAATCTATTAATGTATATCTATTATCTATTTGATATCTTAATATTTTTTATCTTAATATGTATCTATCTATTATATATATATAATAAAAGTCATCAAATGTGATGAAACTATGAAAGATAAAAGTTCCCAGTCTTACCACGTGTTGGTCATGGATGGAAGTTTCAACACCTAATTAAAGTACGTTACCTGTTAGTTCAAAAAAATAATTAATGTAAATTCAAAGTATCAGACAAGTGTGTTTGAAATTTGGCCAATTTGTTCTGAAAATTTACGCTATCACATGCAGCATTGATGTAAATTTTACCTATAAAAAGAAATGATTCATTCATCATAAGGGCAAAATCTTTTTGAGCAAAATAACCCAATTCATCCAATCCCTCCTTTCTTATTACCTATTTTTTATTCATCACAGATTTTTCATTTGTCCAAGCATCACCATTATCACACACAATTACTTCATTATCATTCAGGCAGTCACAACATATATTGAGTATACAAAAAAGATTATCTCTGATTTTGAACATGTGGTTGCTGTCTTTTGAGGTTGGTGTGTCATCAAAACTTCTACATGAATGCATCATGGAGCTGCCGTTCCTCTCTCCTTCTCCCTCCCCCTCTGACTGAAGTCCCCATTGGTTCTCATTATCAAATTCTCCCTCCCCAAGTTATTAGTAAATATGTGTGATTTAAACAAAAAATAAGACATCACATGCCCTTGCATATTTATTTATTTTTTTACTTAGGCCAAGCAAGCATGATTAAAATAGAACAAACTCACTATAATAGTCCAAAACAACAATGCAGCATATTCCTTTTTTTCATTAGTTATTTGTTTTTTTTTTCAAAAACCATGAATGGCAAAAAACCATCTATCTTCAAGGATTATGTCAGAAACTTTAACAAGGATAACTTACCAAAAATCTAACTACAATCTCCACAGTATGAGAACCTAAATCAATCTAAATATGTAATTTGTAATATATTCTTTGGTGTCTGAAAATAAAAGGAAAGAAAAAGAAACAAAAGAAACAAAAAAAAAACAAAGAATAAGCACTCTCTAAAATCTAAATGACAGTAAATACATCACAAGTAATTCAAGATCAGCACAATGATTAACAACAAACTCCAAAAGATTATCAATTTTAATCCAATTTTAACAAGATCAGCACAATGATTAACAACAAAAAAAAGCACTTAGTGAGGTAATGAGCACAAAATCAAGAAACTTTAATAAAATTTAACATTAGAAAAAAAGCAAGAACAAGCCAATGACAGTTTATCAGTACCAATTTAGCATCAATCAATAAGCTAGTAACAGAGTTCATTAATCAAAAACAGGCTATAGAATAAGTCAGAGTAGTTAGCAAAGCCAATCAAGTTTTTAACATAGTTTTCACAAGGTTAACACAAAAATTAACATCCTTTAACAAAGATTAACAAAGTTTTTAACCCAATTTTTACAAACTCAGCACAATGATTAACAACAACAAAAAAATCCCTAAATGAGGTAATGAGCACAAAATCAAGAAACTTTAACAAAATTTAACAACAGATAAAAAAAAGCCAAGCACAAGCTGGTAACAGTTATCAGTACCAATTTAGCATCAATCAATGAGCAAATGATTAACAAGCTCACCACAATGAGCAACAACAAAAAAAAGAAGAGCACTGAATGAGGTAACGAGCACAAAATCAATAAACTTTAACAAAATTTAACATCCGACAAAAAAGCCAAGAACAAGCCAGTAACAGTTTATCAGTACCAATTTAGCATCAATCAATAAGCCAGTAACAGAGTTAATTAATCAAGAATAGGCTAGAACAAGCCAGAGTAATGAGCAAAGCCAATCAACCAAGAACAAGCACTAAGCACTAACAGAGCATCCAATTAACTCAAGCACAAAGTAAAAAAACAAAACAGCAACACATCACTTAATCAATAATCATCAATCAATGAAAAATAAAACACCAACAGTGAGTATTAAAAAACGACGATCACTAACCATCAAGGAACAAGCATGAAGAGGGTTTGGTTTCTGAACAGACGATAAAAAAAACACGAAGAACAAGTACTAGCAGTGAGCATTAACCTTTGACGGACGACGGAGAGCGGTTGAGCGCAACGGACGACAGAGAGCGGTTGAGCACAACGGACGACGGCGAACAGGCGACTGATGACAGCGAACAGGGGATGGAGAGCGAACAGGTGACTGATGAGAGCGAACAGGAGATGGTGAGAGCGAAGAAACGAACGACGATAGCACCAAGGCGGAAGTTCTTGAGTGCGACGGAAGCGGCAGCAGCAGTCTCTCACTCCGACACACGGCGACAAGATTGGTGGAGGCTAGGGTTTGCTTTCTTGGGTGGAGGCCAGGGCATTTTGCTGATGACTAAGAAAGGAGTTGGAAAAGGGAGCCAAACGCGTGCAAACCCTTTTTCCATTTCAAACTAACAAATTATAAATTTTTATGTATTAGAGTTGTATCTATTAATTTAAATTATATAGTATTTAATACAAAAAATTGATAATATTATAATTTAATATATCTTAAATAATACAAAAATATTTGTTAGTGATTTTTTATTTTTTATTTTGATGCTTTATTTTGTTAGACATTATAAGCATTAATTTTTTTATCCTTTAAAGTTATGTTTGGATAATTTAGTATCAACTCAAGAATTTAATATTCACATTAGATAATTGGTTAAAAAAATAATTTAATTAATTATGATATATGTAGATTTAATAATTCAAACAACACTAAGCTACACTATTATATTTGACCTCAACATTTAAATGAGCATCTTTTATAATTCACCAATATTTATAATATCTATAGAATATAGATAATAAATTACATATAAAAAAAATGAAAGAGTCACCATATAAAAAATGTTTGTGGTAGTTAACTTACTCATGTAAATTTTAGGGTTCGCCAATTGAGACGTACAAATTATAATGAACATAAATATTGCGTTAATTAACCTTAATGTTTAAATTAGCATTATTTTAGAGTGCAGTAATAATGTTTGACCTATATATATATATAAAATGAATCACATGTAAAAAAGTTAAAGAGTCGTCATGTGATTAGTATTTATGGTGGTTTAACTTACTCATAAATTTTAGAATTCATCAATTAAGACGTATAATAATTTTGTTTTTAAATATTTTTTTTTTCTTAAGCTCCACATGGTGTTCACAAATTTTATTATTTTTATCATAAATTTATCTTTTAAAATTAACTTTGGATAATTTAGCATTCACCTCTAAGATTTAATATTTTAAATTTTGGATTCAGATAATAAAATATTTACATTTGATAATTGGTTAAGAAAAATAATTTAATCAATTAGGATATATGTAGATTTAATAATTTAAATAACACTAAACCACTACCTTAATGTTTAAATTTGTATTTTTTATACTTCACCAATACTCATAGTATCTATAAAATATAGGTGATGAATTGCGTATAAAAAAATAAAAAAATCACTGTAATAATTAACTTACTCATGTAAATTTTAGGCTTCACCAATTAAGATATAGGGTTTATAATGAACATAAGTATTGAGTTATTTGACCTCAAATTCGCATTATTTTTAGAGTGCACCAATATTCATGATATATATAGAATATAGACTATGAATCGCATATAAAGAAATAAAAGAGTCATTATCTGATTAGTATTTATGATTGTTAATTTACTCAGATAAAATGAACATAACTGATAGGTTAATTGACCTCAATATTTAAATTAGTATCTTTTTAGAGTGCACCAATATTCATAATATTTATAGAATATAAGTGATGAATCACTTATTAAAAAAAAGTTGCTATATGGTTAATGTTTATTGTGGTTAGCTTAATCATATCAAGTTTAGAGTTCACCAATTGAAATATAAAATTTAAAATGAAAATAAAGAAATTTGCTCACAGGATATCCGAATGTTTAGTTAAAAAAATTTGCTAACTGGATCCTTAAGTTAGGTGACGGGTTATTAGGAGATAGTTCCGATGGTGAATCGGTGATTAGGATACCGAAAAAGTTGCTATTTAATTTTGAGTCACCATTTCTTTATGATTTGGTGTTGTTCGTTTATCCTGATATCTTACTGCATATTTATAGCATGGATTAATTTAAGGACAGGAGTATATTGGCACCGATATTTGATGTTGTAACCGAAGTTAACAATCATGTCATATCTTTGCTTCCTGGCAATGAAAAGGTTTACTTGAGGTCTGACACACTGCTTAATGAAGACGATCACTTAGAATCTGAATTATACACAATGAGCACAGAGTCGTTGAATGAATTGATTTATTCTGGTATTCCACAACACAAGTTAGTGCTTAAGATTGGTGTGCCTGTCATGCTTCTTCATAATATTGTCCAATCCAATAGATTGTGCAACGGTACACGAATGCAAGTTAGGCGACTTGGTAATCATGTTATTGAGTGCGTCATCTTAGCAGGACGAAACGTTGGTCAAATTGTTTTATTCCAAGGATGAACATGATCCCTAATAATGAAACCTTACTTATCAGGTTTACCTGAAAGCAGTTTTTAATTGTGCTTTGATTTGCAATAACCATAAATAAGTCCTAAGGACAGACACTCACAACTGTTGGTGTGTATCTTCTAAGGTTTGTTTTCATACATGGTCAGTTTTATGTTGCACTCTCTCAAGTCAATAATATGTCTGATCTTAAAATCTTGATTGTTAATTCTGATGAAAAAGTTTCAAATCATATTCTTAATATTGTGTACAGAGAAATTTTTGTCAATTTATTTTTTGTCATTTAATTATTACTGTAATATTCAACGTGGCTGATGCTATGTCTCCGTCCTTGGCACGGGGCATAAAACTAGTAATGTAATGAAAAAAAAGTTATTAAATAAATAATTTATAATCAGCGAACAAAAAAGCAACGAAAGCTCATTTGTTTCTTACATATATTGGGCCGTAATGCTGCAATTAACTTTAAATACAAAGCGAACAAAAAAGCAACGAAAGCTCATTTGTTTCTTAACATATATTGGGCCGTAATGCTGCAATTGACTTTAAATACAAAATTACCCAAATCGACTTAGCTTATCTAATTTTGGTGGATGCTAGTGATATATAAGCCCAAACCATGCCACAAAAGTATACTTACAAAATGCACTGGGTCAACTGATAGAATTCAGAGACTCAACCGCCAACGTTGAAAAAGACAAAAAAACTTCAAAATATTTGCCCAAATAAGTTCAGTTACTTGTTTTAAAAGATTCAAACAATCACGAATCACTGTGACCAAAAACACGACTCAGCAACAAAGAACTAAAGATTCAAACATAAAGTCCAAAACAAAGAGAAGTCCCCCAAAAAAAAAATGAAAACATGAAGACCCAAAAGTTGAACATAAAAAAATACAAAATAATAATAATAATAATAATAATAATAATAACAATGACAAAAAAAAATATTCAAACATACATGGCTCCGGCATCCAAGGTGATAGTCTAATACTTGTCTCTTTAATTATATATAGACATGTTTTATTTTTTAATATATTTAATATATTTAATTTTTACATGATTATTTATTTATTTTGCTAGTTTTATTTTTTAAAATTATCAAATTTTTTAATAAGTTTTAGATTAGGTCAAGTTTTATAATAGACCAAATTTAATATTCATTAAACTAAAACTTGACCTAACCTTAATTGTTTTTAACTCTTGTTACTAAAAAAGTAGCAAATAAAAAAGACTTATTATTAGAGGTAGTAAATAAATTAATACGTTTTGAGTTCTCTTTTTATAATCTTATAAAAAAAGTATTTAACATTAACATGTTACTCATTTAAATTTGAAAAAAGATTAAAAACATTTGTTCGGTAGTTCGTGTGCCAAACGGATCGGGTTGGTAAGGTGAGCGAGTTGGGCTGGAGCCTCGCGATCTTCCGAGCTGTTGTGGTGTAAAGGGGGAGCCACCTGCAAAAAAGGATTTCGACGTCCAAGTCAGAATCCATACAGATGACAGTAAAGATGAGTGGATAGTGACGTACTGTAGGGGAGGGGCAGGGCCCTCCCCTGATATACTCTGTGTCCTAGGGTGGGTCTCGCAGGGTAACCGTACTTTTCAGGAAATTTCCCCTCCCAGCTGTCATGAGCCCTGCTGGAGGAGAGGGAATGTCCGGGCATTCCCCTCGGGTCGGTTGTCAGCAATTCGCCGGGTCGATCGCTCGGGCCAGGCCGGAACAGTGCCCTAACGCGCCAGCTAGGGTTGCGAGCACCGTGGGTAGCGCGTTTTGTTGCCTTCGGTTATCTCGTCGCTTGGTCGGTTTGCCGCCAATCGTGGTAGGGGCGTGCCCCCTACGCGTGAGTGAGGCTCGTCGCTACGAAGGAACGTCCTTTGTCGCCTCGTTCTTCGCATCGAGCATTTAATGCTCTTAATGGTTGATTCAAATCCTACGTGAAATGTCCATCTTGCCCCTGCCTTTCGCGCTTCTAGGCGTCAGTTACCATTTTAGTTTTCTCTCGCCTTTTGCATTTCAGTTTCCAACTCCCCCACTATTACCACATTTTCCTCATTTCCTCCTCGCATTCTCTGAAGCACTTCGCTCTGAGTCGCTCTTGTATTGCCTACTTTTCTCGAGGTTTTCCCAGTTCCTTTCGATCATCACCCTTTTGGTAAGTTTCTTCTTTAGTTTTATTTCACTTTTATATTGTTTTTCTGAGTTTTGCTTCATGCAGGTACTGTGTATTTGGACTGCATGTTTGGATTATGCCAATGTTAGGTAGACATTAGGGGGGTAACTATTTCAGGTTTTTGGTTTTTTAGGCTTTTAGCCTTCGCTTGACTATAGATTTAGCCTTTGTTTAGCTGTAAATAGGCAAACTGTAGCTTCTGGTATTAGTCTCGATCTCCCGACCTCATAGATTGACTCTGAATAGTGCCCCCACTGTAGGTATGGCCCAACATCCCGTTGCGAGGGTTCTTGTCGCGAGAGCACCTGTGGACCGATATGCCTGGGTGACCTCGGATGTGAAGGACACCCCTTCCCAAATAACCTTGGAGGAACTAACGGAGTATCGTCAAGCAGAGTACCTATGCGGGGGGGGGGGGGGGGTCCCGAGGAGGAAAACTATGAGGTGTTTGTTCTTGCTGATCGGGAGCGCATATGCCATTTAAACCTGCACACCCTGCGAGTTGCCGATTGGATTTGGATGTACAAGGCGATGTTCACCAACTTGGGGATTTGCATTCCCTTTCCCCCTTTTAAATGGCGCTGCTTAACCGATGTGACGTGGTGCCGTTGAAAAACTGAAGATTGATGGTTTAGAAGTTATAGTAAACTCTCGTTGTAAGTATAGTTACTAAACCAAGCAATCAACCTTTCTTACAAACATTTTGGTTGTCACAAGTAACAAACCCCTAAATAAATTGATAACCGAAGTATTTAAATCTCGGGTCGTCTTCTCAAGGAATTGCAGGGAGGTATGACTTATTATTGGCTATGAAAAAGGTAAAATTTTGGGGGTTTTGAGAATGAGGAACAAGTATGATAAATGACAAGTAAAATAAAGTCTTGGCAAGATATGAAAATTCAGAAGTCCTATCCTAGTTACTCCTATAAGAATGGAAGTTAATCCCACTTAATTAACCTTTGCGTAAGCAAGGGAAAGTCAAGTGAACTAATTGGTTAGATTTCCCAAGTCCTAGCCAAATCCTAAGGAAAGACTAGAGTTAGTGGAATTCCAGTTAATTAGCCGACATAACAATCAATCATGAGTAGTTGGTAACTCAAGAGCTTCCAGTTAATCAATTAAAGCCAATAATAAAAAAGCCAAATGAAAAGTCATAAATCTAGAGCAATCAAACTACGTTTAAACATAAATTTAAGTCCTAACATGGAAAGATTCATAAATCAAATGGGCAACATAAGTAATTAATAGATAAAAGTATTAGAGTATCTCAAAGTAGAAGAGAAGTCAAAATAAAGGAATATTGAACCTGATATGAAGATGAGATAAATTCTAATTTCTAAAAATCCTAATCCTAAATTAAATTCTAATCATAATCCTAAGAGAGAGGACAAAGCCTCTCTCACTAAAAACTACATCTAAAACTTAAAATTGTGAATTATGAAAGCATCATGAGTCTCTGCATGTTCCCTGACTTTAATCTGTGTTTCTGGGCCGAAAACTGGGTTGAAATCCGGCCCAGAATCTCTGCCAGCAACTTTTCTAATTCTGCAGATCACGCATGTCACGCGGACGCATCATTCGACGTTTTTCTTTTCCATGCGGGTGCGTCGTCCATGCCTCCGCATCGCTTCTGCTTTTCCAATCCGCGCGTCCGCATCACTCATGCGGTCGCGTCACTGCGAATTCCTTTCTTCCCCGCGGTCGCATCGCTGACGCGTACGCGTCACTTCTCGCTGGTCATCTCCTCAATTTCTTGTGTTCCTTCCATTTTTGCAAGCTTCCTTCCCAATCTCTCACTCATTCATGCCCTATAAAGCCTGAAACACTTAACACACAGATCAAGGCATCGAATGGTAATAAGAGAGGATTAAGATTAGCTAAATTAAGACCAAAGAAGCATATTTTCAATCATGTAATAGTTTTTGGAAGGAAATATAAATGCATGCTAATTATATGAATAAGTGGGTAAAGACCATGATAAAACCACACAATTAAACACATTGTAAACCATAAAATAGTGGTTTATCAACTTTCCCACACTTAAACATTAGCATGTCCTCATGCTAAACTCAAGGAGACCAAATAAATGAGTAGGGAAAGGCAAGACTCATGCAATGCAACCTATGAATGTGAATGTAACTACATGCTAAAATGATTCTACCTACTTGGTGAAAAAGTAAATAAATCCTTCAAGAATTAATATGAACTGGATTTCACTAATTCAAATCACAAAATACAATATGAATAACTTGCAAGAAGAAGATAGCTCATGAAAGCAGGGAACATAGAATTAAGCATTGAACCCTTACTGGTAGTATATATCATTCTAACTCTCAAGTGTCTAGGGTCAATTCTCTCAATTCTCTACTAATCTTGCTTTCTATAGCTTGCTCTTCATCTAACAATCAACAAAAATTTAATGCACCAATACACAAATCAAGAGGTCTTTTAAGGGTTGTAATGGGGTTAGGGTCAAGGTAGGATTGTATTTGGCCAAGTGGACTAAAATCTGAATCCTTAATTAACATAACTTTCCACCTAACTTAAGACAATCCATTTAATTAAAATGCAAAATCTAACTTCCCATTAACTGTGCTTTCCACATGTTCATGCATCCTAAAATTGAGTTTAGTACATATGCATTGATACCAACACTTACTTTGGGGCATTTTGTCCCCCTTTTATTAATTGCTCTTTTCTTTTTCTTTTTCACTTTTTTTTTATTTTTTTATTTTTTTTCTTTTTATTTTTCTCAATGCATATGATTAAAGTATTTAATGCAATAATATGTGCTCAACTATTATTTTGCACATTTTTACTAAAATATACAACACCCAATTATTCAAACCAAATATTTTCAAACCCAACTTCCCCACACTTAAATCATGAGCACTTTTACTAGTCTAAGCTAACCAAGGATTCAAATTAAGGACATTATTATTTTTCGTTTAGAGTTAGTAATGAGCTAAAGTAAAGAACAAATGGGTATATTAGGCTTAAATTGGATTGCAAAGGATAATGAAAGGGTAAGACCATATGGGTATGTAAGCTTAGTGAAACAAGGGCCTCAATCATATCAGTGCATGCATACATCAAACAATGGAAATATAGAATTAAGCAAGACAAATATCACAATTTTAGAGAGAAAAACACACACCAAAAAATAATATATTGGTTGATAAAATGCAACCAATCAAATAGGCTCAAAATCTCACTAGTTTTGTGTGTTCGAGCTTTAAACCATGTTCCAAAATAAGATTTCTTCAAACAAGTTTTTCAAAAAGTTTTATTCAAATTAGTGAAATACTATAAAAATTTCTTTGAAAAAGAAAATATTACTTTAACCAAGTGGTAAAATATGCACAAAAAACAAACATGCAATCAAACATGCAAATGCAACATTAAAAAATAAAAATTGGTGTTGAGAAGGGACTAACTAACCCGTGGAGATCGGTATCGACCTCCCCACACTTAAAGGTTGCACCGTCCTCGGTGTATGCAAAGATGTGCAGGTGGCGGGGGTTGTGGTTCCTCAGCTGGTGCTTTTTTTTTTTTGTTCCTTTCCTTGCCGGTGGTTTGGGAGTAGCTTTCTCTCTACCCTTCTTAGTGGCCATCCTGAAAAAGGGAAGAGAAAGTAAATTAAATCTAAAGAGATAGAGCAGGGAATAAGATTGAATGAGTGATAATCAGTGCACGGTAAAGATGAATGAAGTGAACACATGGTCATGACAACATGTGAAAAGTTCATCAAAGGGAATAGAACAAGTGCACGATAGGGTAAGTAGATGCAAGATGTTTATTGGCATGCTGGCAAGGGCATGAGTAGCATAGATCAAGCATCACCTCGTAACAAACTATCACGTTTGTATTGACAATTAAATTTAATTAATACAATAGTAAAGGGAATTTGTGATAAGCAGGCATTGAATAGTAGAATAGAATAATGTAGAAAAGTGCATGATGCCATATGGGCTTTTTCACAAACACATAGCATGCATGGTAAATAATCCAATGAAAATAATAAATTGAACATGCAAGTAACCCTTGAAAAATATAATTGGCAAACAATTTTGCAACAATCCACAATGACCAAATAAATTTCCAACACCAACATAAAAATGCATTAAAATAAAAAAAAAGGAAGGAGAAAGAGGGAAGAAGGAGGAAGGGAGAAAATAAGAAAGGAAAAGAAAAAGTAGGATTTGGGGAAGAAAAAGATAAGATATTTTGGCAGAGTAAGATAAGCTGTGCGCCGCTGGTGACGCGGACGGGTGCGTGACGCGGTCGCATGGGGCGCGGTGTTCTCAAGTGACGCGGACGTGTGACTCGATTTTTGTGCTAAGGCGCGAGTGCAGCTCCGCGTTCGCACAACTCTCTGTTTAAATGCATTTTTGCCAAAACTTTGGGTGACGCGGTCGCGTGGGTGACGCGATCGCGTGGATGGCCTATTTGAAAAACGACGCGGATGCGTGGGGCACGCGTTCGCGTGGTAGGGCTTGTGCTTTTAGCACGAGTCTAGCCCAATTCTAGCTCAACTTTCGGCCATACACCCTTTTTACGTCGAATTTGAGGCACGCGTCTGCGTGGGTGACGCGGACGCGTGGGAGGCATTTTTCCCATATGACGCGGACGCGTCAACAACGCGGTCGTGTGGATCAATTTGTGCCAAAGGCACGCCTCCAGCCACACTCTCACGTGACTCTCTGTTCAATTATCCTTTCTTCAAAACGCACTGGTGACGTGGACGCATCAGCGACGCGCTCGCGTCGCATGCGGAGTTTTTTTATGCAGTATGCAGAATGAAAAATGCAATGAATGATATGCAAAAATTCTAGGTTCAATCAAAATTCAAAAATAGACAAAAATTCAAACTGAAGAAGAAACGATCATACCATGGTGGGTTGTCTCCCACCCAGCACTTTTAGTTAAAGTCCTTAAGTTGGACATTTGGTGAGCTTCTTGTTATGGCGGCTTGTGCTTGTATTCATCCAAGAATCTCCACCAGTGTTTGGAATTCCAACAGCCTCCGGGGTCCCAAACTAGGCGCAGAGAGCCTTTAAGGAAGCTAAAGCAAGTAACAAGGCCCCAAGAGTATTGATTTCTAGATTGAATTTCGGGGTCCCAAACCTTGCTTTTCCACCCGTCTTCTTGTTGATCCTTAGTGTTCCAACCGGGTGGCAGGCAATATGAATTCTCACTAAAGCGGCCAAATAACTTCCTAGATCCTTTCAATTGAGCTTGACACCAATCCCTGCACCTCAATTTGAAGTGTGAAACCTTATTGAATCTTGCATACCAACTCTGAGTGCGAGTCAATTCCCTTTTACTCTTAAAGCCGCAAAGAGCTCTAAGCTGGCCATCTGTTTCAAGCAAACCATATTCAAGTGGAAAAGTAAAGATAAAAGCTAAGGATTTTACCCACTTGAAGTCAGTGTTGGGTGGTAATGGCCTTGGGATAGGTGTTTCTAGTGGCTCTGCAAGCTCTACTCCCTTGTGGTCTTCTGTGACTTCATCTACTGTTTTGCAAATTTCTTCAACTTCAACCATGTCTTGATCAAAGTCATTGATATCTTCCTCATCACTTGAGTCATAAATAGGAGGTTGAGAGAAGTCGACCTCAGCATCATCTTCATATTCACTTGGGGAAGATTCTTCTGTCTCAAAGAATTCACTTGCGGATGCAAGTTCATTACTAAGAGGACTTGACTTGTGATCATCATCATCAAGGAAACATGTGTCTTGGGTAATTCCGTCTAGTTCCCCATAAGATATCTGCATTGGGGGCTGCGAAACATCCACTTTAGCATCAATTGTAACATCCTTGACGGAATTCTCCACAACTCTGGATTCAGGTGGCGGTTCAGCATCTCCTAAATCTTCAACCAACTCTTCTTCTTCTACAATGACAGCTTCTTCTATTTGTTCCAGTACGAAGTTATGCTCTATGCTGTCCACTGGAGCTTCTAGTGTCTTTTTCGTGCTGCGTTCTTCATTGGATTCTCCACATGAAGCCATGGGAGTCTGTTGAGTGCCTGAACGTCTGGAAGATAATTGATTTATTGCTTGCTTCAGTTGATGAAGGGTTGCAATAAATTATTTTACTGATTTTTCGATGCGAACCTGTGATTCTTGGCTTGATTGATATGGACATGGTGCATAGGAGAGTAGTGGTTCTTGGGAGTAATTGGATTGGCGTTGGAGTGGATAAGGATCACGTGGTAGTGAATGGCGAAAAGAGACTTGTGAGTGTGGTGGTTCGAAGTTATGTCGAGGGGATGGTTTCTGAGCACAGGGTGGGGCTTGTTGGTAGCTATAAGGTGGTCCACCAAATCTATCAGTTGGGCATGCATTGTAAAATGGTCTTTGTCCATGATATCTAGGAGGGTGTTGTTGCCTAAAAGGGTGATCAAATCCTTGTGGCTCAATCCATCTTTGATTGCTTAGACCTTGATGCATAGTCCTGTTATAGCTTCCATTCCTTGCAACAAAATTAGAACCAAACTCAAAGCGAGAGGGGTGAGAATTCATAATAGCTATCAGAAATAAGAGGGAAGAGAGAAAACAAATAAACAAGTAATAGAAATATATATATATATATATATTTTGAAAAATATTTACAATAACCAATAATAAGGCACACATTTGCAATTCCCCGGCAACGGCACCATTTTGAAAAACTGAAGATTGATGGTTTAGAAGTTATAGTAAACTCTCGTTGTAGGTATAGTTACTAAACCAAGCAATCAACCTTTCTTACAAACATTTTGGTTGTCACAAGTAACAAACCCCTAAATAAATTGATAACCAAAGTATTTAAACCTCGGGTCATCTTCTCAAGGAATTGCAAGTAAAATAAATAAATGACTGTAAAATAAACTCTTGGCAAGATATGAAAATTCGGAAATCCTATCCTAGTTACTCCTATAAGAATGGAAGTTAATCCCACTTAGTTAACCTTTGCGTAAGCAAGGGAACTAATTGGTTAGATTTCCCAAGTCCTAGCCAAATCCTAAGGAAAGACTAGAGTTAGTGGAATTCCAGTTAATTAGCCGACATAACAATCAATCATGAGTAGTTGGTAACTCAAGAGCTTCCAGTTAATCAATTAAAGCCAATAATAAAAAAGCCAAATGAAAAGTCATAAATCTGGAGCAATCAAACTACGTTTAAACATAAATTTAAGTCCTGACATGGAAAAATTCATAAATCAAATGGGCAACATAAGTAATTAACAGATAAAAGTATTAGAGTATCTCAAAGTAGAAGAGAAGTCAAAATAAAGGAATATTGAACCTGATATGAAGATGAGATAAATCCTAATTTCTAAAAATCCTAATCCTAAATTAAATTCTAATCCTAATCCTAAGAGAGAGGAGAGAGCCTCTCTCACTAAAAACTACATCTAAAACTTAAAATTGTGAATTATGAAAGCATCATGAGTCTCTGCATGTTCCCTGACTTTAATCTGTGTTTCTGGGCCGAAAACTGGGTTGAAATCCGGCCCAGAATCTCTGCCAGTGATTTTTGTAATTCTGCAGATCGCGCACGTCACGCGGACGCATCATTCACGCGAACGCGTCATTCGGGGTTTTTCTTTTCCATGCGGGCGCGTCATCCATGCCTCCACGTCGCTTCTGCTTTTCCAATCCACGCGTCCGTGTCACTCATGCGGCCGCGTCACTGCGAATTCCTTTCTTCCACGCGGTCGTGTTGCTGACGCGTACGCGTTACTTCTCGCTGGTCATCTCCTCAATTTCTTGTGTTCCTTCCATTTTTCAAGCTTCCTTCCCAATCTCTCACTCATTTATGCCCTATAAAGCCTGAAACACTTAACACACAGATCAAGACATCGAAAGGTAATAAGAGAGGATTAAGATTAGCTAAATTAAGACCAAAGAAGCATGTTTTCAATCATGTAATAATTTTAGGAAGGAAATATAAATGCATGCTAATTGTATGAATAAGTGGGTAAAGACCATGATAAAACCACACAATTAAACACATTGTAAACCATAAAATAGTGGTTTATCAGTCGTCTCAACTGCATCCGAACACCTGGGCCTCTATCCGCTGTTTTGAGATGGTTTGTGAGTTTTTAAAGCTACCGACCTCAGCGGAGGTCTTCTTATTTCTTTTTGTCCTGACGAACCCTTCTAAAGAGGGGAGAGCCAAGAAGGGATTCATGTCGTTTTGTTCGGCCCAGAGTCGAAGGATCTTTGGTCTGTTCGAGGACTCCTACCATGGCTTCAAAAATAAGTATTTCAATGTTCGCCCCGCCATAGGTCGGCACCCCTTCTGGCTAACTCTGGAGGGGGAACGCCGCATCCCGACCTACTGGAGTTTTGGGGCGGGGGCTAACGCGTCCACGAAGGTGACGTACAAAGGATTGTCCCCAGAAAACCAAAATATTGCCGACGTGTTGTTGGTCGTGTTAAGGAAGAACCACGTCAATCCCCACCTCTTGATGGGGGGATCCTGAGATGGGCAAAGCCTACATTTGTGAGTTACCGGGTGGTCGTCGACCCCCACCTTCTCTTGTTTATCTTTGTTTTATCATGGTTTTAACTGGTGTTTTTGTTTTGGCTTTGCAGTGTCCATGGCTGCCGACCAAGTTGGCCTTGACAATTTGATGTCTAAATTTCTCCTCGAAGACGACGAGGATAGCTCCACCACTCCACCCGTCGATCTTTCTTTTGCTCTTGGTTCTGAGGTTCAATCCCGTCCTCCCCAGGGGGAAGTTACTGGGACTAGCTCTAACCTGGTTCCTCCGTCGGATGGGGCCTCGGGAGAAGGGATGGGCCCAGAGGTCGCCATCGTTGAAAATCCTCGAACGAGGAAGCCGATTTCTTCCCCAGAAGGAGCTCTTACTGTCATGGAGAAGAACTTTGACGCTAGCTTCTTCATTGATGCTCAACTTCTCCCGGGAACCGAGGAGTTTTTTGATGGTGGGGACCTTGCTTGTCAGGCTAAGTTGGTATACCGCACTCTGCTCCAGGCTACCGCGATTGCGAGGAACGCGGAGCCTGTTCTAGCGGTTCCCGAAACCTGGAGGATAAGCTTCAAGGAGCTATTAAGTCAGTGGAGAAGATGAAGGCAATAGTGACTACGTTGAAGGCCTAGCTGGCCACTTCGAAGGAGAAGCTGACGACTTCTGATGGGGCGGTTGCCCGGCTTTCTGAGCGTGAGCTCTCCTTGGAAGGCCAGGTTTCTACTACACAGGCTCAGGTGGTTGAGTTGGAGAAGGAACTGGCTGCTTCGGTGGCCTCGGCTGACACAGCCAAGGCCGCGGTTGCTGCCCTAAAAAAGAAGAATAAAGAGTCTGTGAAGGAGGCCAGGGATGCTATCATGGCCTCCGACAAAGCGATTAAGGCCCAGGTGAAGCTCCTAGCTCCCGAGTTTGATGTGTCTGTCGTGGGTGCCTTCAAGACCATCAAGGATGGGAAGATTGTCGACCTCTCTAAGAAATAAGTTATTTGTACTTTAACTCTTTATTTTTTGTTTGGTAGTTTGTAAGACAACTTTTGCCGTTCTACCGTTCTGACTTTTTGAAGCCGTCTTGGGGATTTTATGTGTAACTATTTAACTTTGAAACAATGTTATGACAAAAATGAAGCCGAGTCGTGGCTTTTTCGCTTAAGCGTCTGAAATCTGGCCTTATTTAGTAGCCGTTTGTTGTAGCGTTCACGACTTTGATGGTTCCCGGGGTGATTAGTCCCGGGATGCCGTGTTGTTATTGAATTGGTTAATTTACAAGGCAAAGTACTTTACAGAATTTAAATAGTGGATTAAAATATGAAACGAGAAAGGAACAATTAGTGGAAATTGAACACAATTATATCATGCTAAATTGTAATTCATGTAAACAACCAATGGAAGATAATGTGGACATAAAATAAAACGGGCCTTACTAAACCGGGACACTGCCTGTCCACTGGGTGTGCTTCGACTTCTAGGAGTAGAATCTTCCTTGGTTTCTTATGTTCCATGTTCTGGGAACTTTCATGCTGATGAGCGGATATTTTATACGCTTTTTGACATCATTTTCATATAGTTTTTAGTAGTTTTTATTTAGTTTTTATTAAGTTTTTATAGGTTTTAGTATTAAAGTCGCATTTTTTGATTCTACTATGAGTTTTTATGTTTTTGTACAATTTCAGGTATTTTCTGGCTGGAATTGGGGAGCTGGAGTAGAAGTCTGATTCAGAGATAGAGAAAGCACTGCAGATGCTGTCCAAATCTGACCTGCATGAATTCGGAAGAGCTTTTCAGGAGCTACAGAAGTCCAAATGGAGTGCTCTTAACCGCTATAGAAAGATGACTTCCAGAGCTTTCCAGAAATATATAATAATCCATACTTTTTTTTTTTCAGATTTGAAGGCTCAAAACTGGCATCCAACGCCAGCTTCCTGCCTCCTTCCAGGCGTCCAGCGCCCAAAGAGCAGAGCCCAGCGTTCAAAGGCGCAGAGAGGACCCCCTAGCTGGCATTCCATGCCCAAGAGACCTCAATACACATGGATCTCATCAAAGCTTAGCCCAAACACTCACCAAGTGGGCCCAAAAGTGGATTTTAGCACTAAATAGACTGTTTTGCCCTTACTAGTCATCTGTTTAGTATTTAAGGGCCTATGTTTATGTAATTTGGATCATATTCAGCCATATTTTCATTTATTCCATTGTATTTTCTTATGATTATGAGTTTCTAAACCTCCTAAGTTAAGGGGAGGAGCCTTACTGAGTCCTATGAATTAACAAAAGTATTACTATTTCTCTTCGATCCGTGTTTGATTAACTCAAAGATGTATATTCGTTCTTCATCACTATGAATACGTTGAACTGGCATAAGGTTATCACATTCTACATGGGTTTAGAGTACGTCTTTCATCGGACAATGATGAACTACCAGCTTGAATATATGTCTCTCAGACGGCTAATCCGCGACTTCGTTTGGGGACTTCTCGAGACATCAGTTCAGCCAATTTCTGGGGAGATTTGGGTCTCTATGGTAGAGGCTAGAATCAGTATGAGCTTCACCCTCAATCAGAATGGATCTACACTAAACCTGGGGTTCAGATCTGGAGGAGTATTGGCAGCTGCTCAAACCAGTGTCAATCACATGCAGCCTGCCATTGAAGAAATCACTCACAAGCAAAGAAAACAGTACTACCAGATTTAATTCAGAAAGACCAAGAAACTCCAAGCCTTCAACATATCCCTATTGCTGATTCTAAAAGTCCTAATACAATTCCGTATCCAACAGTACCTTCTACCCTTTTCTTATATTCCTATTGATGTTTTCAAGGTGTAAATTACTCTTACAACTCCAAACAATCTTATGATCTGCCTGACTAAGACCTGCAAGATAACACAAGCTTGCTTCAAGCCACAATTCTCGTGGGATCGACCGTGACTCGCTTAGGTATTACTTGGATGACCCAGTGCACTTGCTGGTTCAGTTGTACGAAGCGTGGGGATTCATGCACCAAGTTTTTGGCGCTGTTGTAGGGGATTGTTGAATTTGGACAAACTGCCGGATTGTTTTGCTCCTTAGATCAGGTAAGTTTATTTTACATTATTTTAATTGAGTATTTTAACTTTTTGTTTTCTTCTAAATTTTCAAAAATCATTAAAAAGGTTTTCAAAAATAGTTTTCTTTTCTTTATTCAATTTATGTTCTTGTTGAATCTTTGATTTTTTCAAGATTATAACTTTGATTAAAGTGTTTTATTTTTATTTTTATTTTCTTCTTCCTCAAACTTTTGAAAAATTCAAAAACCTTTTTCTAAAAATATTTTATTTTCTTTGTTTAATTTTTGTGTTCTTTGTTTGAGTCACAGTGTTGTTGATGTTCTTGGTTTGAGTCATGCCTATTCATGCTCTTCAATTTTAAAATTTTTTAAAGCTTTTTCAAAAACCTTTTTATATAGTTTATTGTGGCATCCTCTGAATTGTCTTTGAGTCCTCTTTTCAAAAAAATTTTCAAAAATAATTTTTCTTTGCTTAAATGTTTTGTCAAGTGTTTAAGTTTGGTGTTCTTATTATGTTTTTTGTGTTCTTGTGAGTCTTCAAGGTGTTCTTGAGTCTTGCATGTGTTTTGATCTTAAAATTTTTAAGTTTGGTGTCCCTTTGTGTTTTCCTCCAAATTTTCGAAAATAAAGGGGTACTAGATCTAAAAATTTTAAGTCTTGTGTCTTTTTTGTGTTTTTCTCTTTCATCATAAAATTCAAAAAATAAAAAATATCTTTTCCAACTAATTTTCCCCCCATAATTTTCAAATTTTTCCAAAAAATTCAGATTTTCAATTTTAAAATTTCATCTTATCTTATCTTAGTTGTCAAGTTTTCAAAAAATTAAATTTTTCAAAAAAAAAATCATATCTTTTTCAAAAAAAATCTTATCTTTTTCAAATTTCAAACTTTAAAATTAAATCTTTTTCAAAATCAAATTTTAAAATCTTATAATTTTAAAACATTTTTCAATTTTTTTTAATTTCTTATCTTATCTTTTTCTAATTTTAAATTTTAGTTTTTAAATCTTGTGTTATCTTATCTTCTATCTTATTTTAAAATTCAAAATCTTTTTAATTAATTGCTTATCTTCTCTCTCATCTTTTTCAAAACTACCTTACTAACTCTCTTCTCCTCCTAATTTTTGAAAATTCTTTTCTTCTTCTCTCTCTTCAATTTTTGAATTTTATAAATTAAAATTTTAAATTTCTTTTCATTAATTAATTGTAATTTTGGTTTAATTAAATAAATAAAATAAAAACAAAAAATATTTTAATTCTTATTCGATTCTTCTACTTCTCTTTCTTCTCCTACTCCTTCTATCTTCTCCCTTCTTCATCTTCTACCTTTCTCAATCATGAACCCAAGAAGGAATGAAGAGTTCAAGAGAACTCTGGGATCTTACACAAGTCCCAATGCTGACTTCTATGGCAGAAGTATCAGCATACCACAAATCAGAGCTAGTAGCTGTGAATTAAACCCTCAACGTATTATTCTGTTGCAGCAAAACTGCCAGTATTCTGTGTTTCCTCAGAAAAAACCTATAGAATTCCTGGCAGATTTCTTAAGAATTGCTAACATAGTACACAGTGAGGGAGTAGACCAAGGGGTCTACAGGTTATTACTCTTCCCTTTTGCTTTAAAGGATGAAGCAAAAAGGTGGTTGGATAACTAGCCTAAAGATAGGTTAAAAACTTGAAAACAGTTATTGGACAAGTTTTTAAACCAGTTTTTCCCTCCAAGAAAGGTGACCCAGCTGAGACTGGACATCTAAGGCTTCAAACAAGGAGAAGGTAAATCTCTTTATGATGTCTGGGAGAGACCTAAGAGGATGCTAAGAAAATGTCCCACTTAAATATTTCCAAAATGGGTACAATTGGACATCTTCTACTATGGGATTTTAGACATGGACAAAATTTCTTTGCACCACTCTGCTGGTGGTTTTATACACATGAGAAAGACCATATGAGAGGCTCAAGAGCTTATTGAGACAGTTGCCACTAATCATCATCTGTACTCATCGCCTGAGATCTCTATAAAAGAAGAGGTTAAGGCAGTAGTTGCTGAACCTAACTCTCCAGAGCAGGATGGACCATTGACTCAGCAACTGCATGCCCTTGCCTAACAAATGCTGAAACTGCAAGAGGTTCTGAGAGAAACTCAGGCTTCTAACAGAAATGTAGAAGCCCAGTTGAGTCAAACAAGACAATAGTTATCTAAGCAGATAACAGATGAGTGCCAGGCTATCCAACTGAGGAGTGGAAAAACTTAAAAAAACCATCCTCAGTATAATAAAAACGAAAAGCCCATGGAGGACAACCAGAAAGGTATTGTTCCTGGCATTGAACACCAGAAACAGGCAGAGACTGGGCATTCAAACTCCCAGGAAGGTAACTCTACTGGCGTTGAACGCAAAGAAAAGGGAAAGATTGGGCATCCAAACGCCCAAGGGGATAGCAGCATGGGTGTTGAACGCCCATGCAAGGAAGGTTAGTCATTCATTGATAACAACCCTCCTAAGCTAGCTAATAACCCCCCTTCCAACTCACATGGCACTCGGCCTTCATCAACCAAAGTTGATGAATACAAGACTAAGATGCCATATCGTCAGAAACTCTGTCAAGAGGAAAGGGATAAACAGTTTGCCCACTTTGCAGAGTATCTCAGAACACTAGAGATAAAGATCCCTTTTGCAGAAGCTCTTGACAGATACCTTCTTATGCAAAGTTCATGAAGGACATTCTAAGTCATAAGAAGGATCGAAGAGAGACACAAACGGTCCTTCTCACTGAGGAATGTAGTGCAATCATTCAGAACAGCTTACCAGAGAAGTTTAAAGACCCTAGGAGCTTTATGATACCATGCACTCTAGATGATGCTTGTACAAGGACAGCTCTATGTGACCTTGGAGCAAGCATCAACCTAATACTTGCTTCTTTAATAAAGAAGCTCTGCTTGACCGAGGAAGTTAAACCAACTTGCATGTGCCTTCAACTTGCTGATGGGTCTATTAAGATACCATCAGGAGTAATAGAGGACATGATTGTCAAGGTTGGACCTTTTGCCTTTCCCACTGACTTTGTGGTATTGGACATAGAGGAACATAAGAGTGCATCTCTCATCCTAGGAAGACCTTTTCTAGTCATAGGACGAACCCTCATCGATGTTGAAAAAGGGGAAGTAACCCTAAGAGTCAATGAGAAAAAGTTCGTACTGAATGCTGTGAAGAGAAAAAGTTCGTACTGAATGCTGTGAAGGCTATGCAGCATCCAGACATTCCTGAGGAATGCCTAAGTATTTACATAATTGATTTCCTGGTTGAAGAAGTCAATATGGCCGAAAGCTCCAAGGACAGGCTTGATGATATCCTTGATGATACTCTGCCTAACTCAGAGGAACTTCTGGAAACCTATGAGAAAAAAGGAGAAGCCTCCTAACCTTGAGCTTAAGCTATTACCCCCTTCATTGAAATATGCATTTCTGGGAGAGGGAGACACCTATCATGTGATCATAAGCTTTACACTAGAGCCACAGAAAGAAAAAGCACTAATCAAAGTGCTTAAAACACATAGGACCGCCGTTGGGTGGACTATCAGTGACCTCAAGGGCATTAGTCCTGCCCGATGCATGCATAAAATCCTGCTGGCGGATAATGCCAAACTAGTGGTACAATCACAGAGGCGATTTAATCCAGCCATGAAGGAAGTAGTGCAGAAGGAGGTCACTAAACTCTATAAGGCTGGGATTATTTATCCCATTTTTGACAGCCAATAGGTGAGTCCTGTCCAGGTTGTTCCTAAGAAGGGAGGAATAACAATGGTTCATAATGAAAAAAATGAACTGATCCCGAAAAGGACAGTTATAGGGTGGCGTATGTGCATTGATTACAGAAAACTCAATGACGCCACCGGGAAAGATCACTTTCCCTTACCCTTCATTGACCAAATGTTAGAAAGACTAGCAGGTCACGCTTTTTATTGTTTCCTGGATGGATATTCTGGATACATTCAAATAGCAGTAGATCTACAAGATCAAGAAAAGACGGCATTCACATGTCCTTCAGGCGTATTCGACTATAGACGAATGCCATTTGGCCTGTGCAATGCACCTGCCACATTTCAGAGATGCATGTTATCCATCTTCTCTGACATGGTAGAGAAGTTCCTTGAAGTATTCATGGATGACTTCTCTGTCTATGGAGACTAATTTGACTCCTGTCTTGATCATCTGACCCTGGTCCTAAAAATATGCCAAGAAACAAACCTAGTTTTAAACTAGGAGAAATGGCACTTCATGGTAACGGAAGACATTGTTCTTGGGCTTCGAATCTCAAGCAAAGGAATATAAGTGGATCAAGCTAAGGTAGAAGTGATCGAACGCTTACCTCCACCTACTAGTGTTAAGGCTATCAGAAGCTTCCTAGGACATGCAGGCTTCTACAGGCGGTTTATAAAAGATTTTTCTAAAATCGCCAAACTCCTGTGCAATCTCTTAGCCACTAATGTTCTATTCGTCTTTGACCAAGAATGCCTGCATGCCTTTAAAACTCTGAAGGCCAATCTTGTCAACGCTCCGATTATCTCTGCACCCAACTGGGATTTGCCATTCGAGCTTATGTGTGATTAAAGTGATCATGCAATTGGCGCAGTCCTAGGTCAGAGACATGACAAGCTTCTACATGTCATTTACTATGCTAGTCGTGTATTAAATGATGCGCAGAAAAATTACACTACTACAGAAAAGGAGCTACTTGCAGTGGTTTATGCCATTGACAAGTTTAGATCCTAACTAGTAGGATCTAAGGTCATTATTTATACTAACCATGCTGCTCTAAAAATATCTACTCACTAAGCAGGATTCTAAACCCAGACTTATAAGATGGATATTACTCTTGCAAGAGTTTGATATATAAATTAGAGACAGAAAGGGGGCAGAAAATCAGGTAGCTGATCACTTGTCCCGGATTGAGCCAGTAGCAGGGACTTATTCTTCCTCCACTGACATATCCAAATCCTTTCTAGATGAGCAACTCTATGCCATCCGAATAGTACCTTAGTTTGTAGACATTGCAAACTACAAGGCTATACGGTTCATTCCCAAAGAGTTTTCTAGGCAGCAAGCCCGGAAACTCGTGCATGATGCAAAATATTACCAATGGGATGAGCCATATCTCTTTAAGAGATGCTCGGATGGAATAATCCGACGCTGCGTGTCTGAAGTAGAGGCACGGAGAATTCTATGGCATTGCCATAGCTCTGACTATGGAGGACAATTTGGAGGTGAGTGGACAGCCACTAAGGTACTCCAAAGTGGCTTTTACTTGCCTACTCTCTTTAAAGATTCTAGAGAGTTCATTCGTAACTGTGATAGTTGCCAGAGGGCTGGCAACCTTCCTCATGGTCACAGAATGCCTCAACAAAGAATTTTAGAGATTGAGTTGTTTGACGTATGGGGGATAGATTTTATGGGATCATTTTCGCCCTCATACTCAAAACCTACATCCTTGTGGCAGAGGCAGTAGATTACTGATGACCGGAATTTACTCCCCATATAAAATGAATCTGTTCTTTGGCAAACACACCAAAATATTGTCAAGTAATAACCCACAGTGGAGTGGGGTTGAATCCACAGAGATTGATTGATTGAGCAATTTTAGTTAATGAGTGAATTTAGTTAAGCTAATCAATGTAGAGAATATGAGTGCTGAAAATTAAATAGCAAAAATGTAAATGACTTGAAAGTAAAGAAAGGCAATAGCAGAAATGTAAAGAACTGAATCATAAATGACTGAATTCTAAATGAAATATGGGTAATAGTAGAAATTAAAGCAAAGCTATAAAGAATAGGAAAGATAAGAATAGGGAAAATTCATTGGGATTAAGAGATGTTGCTCTCTTTGAATTGAATTCAGCTCATCTCATCTTCAATTATGCAACTCATTGACCTCTTGGCAATTATTGAACCCCAATTCCTTGGTGATTCAATCTCTCAAATCTTGATAATCAGCCAATTTCTTGGTCTAATTGCTCATAAAGAGAGATATGCTTGGTCCCTGATTATACCGCACATCCTCATAAATCCAAATAGTGGGTGGATTATATGTCACCATATCCAATCCCAAAATCCAGATCTACTCAAGTGTGAGAAGAGATTTCAAGCATGGTTTTATGTTTCATTTTCCAAGGTTCCCATGAAACCCATTTTGCATTCAACCACTTTTCGAAGATGATTGAACACTAGCATGAAGAACGAAGTTCCTTCTAGCAAATAAAAAAGAAGATGAAGAGAATAAAAAATTCACTATCATTAATCGATCAAGTACAATAGAGCTCCCTCTCCCAATGAGAGGGAGTTTAGCTACTCATAGCTTAGAGAAAAGTACAAGAGATGGAAGAGATGAAGTGAAGTGTAAAAGTAAAACTAAAACTAACTTGCCAATCCAACCCTATTTTTAGTACTTCTAGGGATTATTTATACTACTCCTATCACTAGAATTAAGAAAATACAAAAGAGAAAAGAAAATTACAGCTGGAAGAAAAAGGAAAAACTCATAAAATGTGGCCCATATGCTTGGCGTGTGGCTGGCGCTTGAGTGGCGTGCCACGCCTGGCTTGCAAGTGGCATGCCTTCTCCATCAACCACCCTAGCGTGCCACGCCTTCAAACCCAAGTGGCACGCCCAGAATTTTTTTTCTTTGTATAGTTAGCCTGGCGTGCCACGCCTTTGAGCTCAAGTGGCACGCCCAGGCTCTTCCCTTTTGCTCTTGTTCTTTGGAACCTTGAACCAGCGTTGCACGTCTAGGTTTGGCGTGCCACGCCCATAGTATACACTCCATCCATCCTCCCTGGAAAATAATACTGGCTTGCCACGCCCAATAGGTGGCGTGCCACGCCTTTGATAATGCTTCAATCTTCCTTTCTGGAAAACAACATTGGCGTGCCACGCCCTTTGATAGTGCATGAATGAGAAGTGATAGGCGTGCCATGCCCAGCATTCAAGTGGCACGCCCATAGTTATATTGCCCTGGCGTGCCACGCCTTAAGTCTCAAGTGGCACGCTTAGTCTTCTTCTCCCTTGGGTGCTAGAGCTAGCGTGCGACGCCTTCGATATCAAGTGGCACGCCCAAGTCATGAGCAAGGCTTGGGACCCAAGTGGCACGCCCAAGTCATGAGTAAGGCTGGCGTACCATGCCTTCGATATCAAGTGGCACGCCCAATGCTGAACTTTCAAGTCCCCCTTCTGGACCAATGAACTAGTGTGCCACGGCCCCTTTGTGGTCTTCAAACTTGATCTCTGGAAAGTATTGTTGGCGTGTCACGCCTGGTCCTAGCGTGCCACACCCATGTTAAAGCCCTTTTTGTCCTTTCGCTGGAGTTTATAACTAGCGTGCCATGCCTGGCCTTGGCGTGCCACGCCCTTTGTACTTCCTCTCCCTGGCGTGCCACGCCGATAGTGAGCTCCATGGACTTCTT
The DNA here is from genome assembly GCF_003086295.3 of Arachis hypogaea. NCBI lineage: Eukaryota > Viridiplantae > Streptophyta > Magnoliopsida > Fabales > Fabaceae > Arachis > Arachis hypogaea. The sequence goes on from NC_092038.1 coordinate 100,166,765, forward strand.
CTCTGGAAAAGGATGCTGGCGTGCCGCGCCTTCGATATCAAGTGCCACACCCCCTTATAGTTCTTTCACTTTGCCTTCTGGAATTGTCAACTGGCGTGCCACGCCCCATTGCTGGCGTGCCACACCCATACTATTTGGTGGCGTTTGTACCAAGTGGCACGCCTAGCTTCACACGCCCAACTTCTTTTTCTTGATTCCTCTTTCCTTTGTTGCTCTTTTCACCTGAAATTCAACACAAACCCATTTCATAGCAATGTACCATATTATTCACCAATTACTTCATGAAATTGCATTGATTGAATTAGATTATGCTCTTTTTATGGTCTTTTTAGATAAGAGAAAGAGGTAGATGATGCATGTCATCACAACACCAAACTTAAATTTTGCTTGTCCCCAAGAAAATCAATGTGAGTTATTCTTTAATGGATTGAGACTTGACCTTAAAGAAATGCATTTATAACCAAGGATAGAGGCTAAGTATTAACTCATGTATGAACTTTATTGTTTTCATATCATATTGAATTCCTAGACTCTTGAGGATTCTTTTAAGTGCTTGCCTTAGGAGCCCTTTCTATTGATTGTCACCTTGAAGTAGCAAGAATTGTTATTTTTCTTTTGATTGTTCTTTTCTTTTCACTTTTCTTTTATTTCTATTTGATTGACCACGACTTTAGGTGTTTTGTCTCAAGACAACCCTTTAAATTAGGCTTTCAATTAGTGATGACATGTCATCATGTCATGTTTTTCTATGCTTTTTCATACAAGAAATTGATTATTTGTGCTTAAATATTGAATGCTTTTGTACTTAATTGGTATATTTCTTTGATCTTTTGATTTCATAATTTTGTAGGAAATAAGAAAAAAAAGAAACAAAAAAGCACAAAATAAGCTAAAAAGAAGAAAAGAGGAATTTTGTGGCACATTTTAAAATTGAAGCACATTTTGAAACCTTAGGCCACGCTTTTAAAAACGTGACCCATGACCATGGAGCCGTGGCATTTAATGATGCCTCATTGATTATTAAAGCATGCATGCATGAAAGTTTCATTACTAATGCCCATTTGGCAAATCAAGTTACGTTAATGCATAAAGTAAACATATGCATGCATTTGATTATTAATTGGCCGAAATGAATGCATGCACGAAGATTATTAAAGCCAATGAATTAAATGAATGAATGCTTTAACGTTACTTGCATTAGCATTATTAAAACCATACATTTCTAATGCAATTGGCTTTATTAATTAAAATGTAATGAAAGCATGCATGAAGCTTTAATTAATTATGCCAATTGGCAATTGATAATGCCTTACATGCTTGCATTAGTTTCTACGATTAATGCATTAGCACTTTCAATAAAAGCATGCAATATAAAGCAATGAAGCGCTACGCTAAGTTTTCAAATCGAGCGCTACAAGGATGCTAAATTCACAAGGCATCAGCGCTCAATGCTGAGGAGCGCTAAGTTAACTAAGTTAGCTTTATCGGGCTCTCAGCAAAACAAAAACAAGGCATGACACTCACAAAGTGGCTTCAGCAAGGTTCGAACCCATGAAGAAAAGAAAAGCGCGCTACACCAAGGCAAACAACTAAAGGGCGCTGCGTTGGCTTTAATAACCGAGCGCTATTAGAGTGAACAAGGGAGCTCCCAAAATGGCCTCACTAAGGCTCAAAATAGAGGCATAAGGAAAGCAAAAAGGGCACTGCGTTATAATTGTTCACTGAGCGCTATACTTGCAAGGAAATTGCACACAAGGAAGCCGGGGATGAGCTAAAATTGAGTGCTGCGCTGCCTTAGTTAACCGAGCACTTTTCTAGAAGGTTTCCACACACTAAACCAATTGAACCAAGACCATCTGGATCCACTTTTCTTCAAATTCAAAGCAAGTAAAGCCCATCAATATAATCCAAAGGCACAAGAAATAGTTAGATTAGGAATTTCAGTTTGTAATTTGTTTTTAATTTCATTTTCATTTTTCATTTTGTAAAAAGTCTATAAAAAAGCATCTGTTTCATTTTGAAAAGGAGGTTGGCTTCACTAGGGAGCAGTAGGAGTAGAGAGCTCTCTCTTTTAGTTTTTCTTTTTGAATTTGAAGAATTGAAGATAAAATCTAAGTTTTGCTTTCTGTTTTATTTCCACTCTTCTGCAATTTCTTCTTTTCTGTTTTGCTAAGAAAACAATTAAGATTTAAGCTTTCATTCCATTTTGGTTCTTCTGCAATTCTACACTTCTGTTTTGGTATTAAATTGATCTGTTGCTGAATTTTCTCATCTGAGAGTTCTTTAATTCACTGCACTTCACATTTTCAATTCTGTTTTAATTCTCAGCATCCAATTTCCTTTATTCTTCCTGCAATTTAAATTTTCAGTTACTTGATCAATTACTTTCTTTAATTTCCAGCACCCACTCCTCTTTAAATTCACTGCAATTTACATTTCTTGTCATTTAAGTTTCTGCAATTTACATTTTTTGCTCTTTAAGTTTCTGTCTAATTTACTTTCTGCACTTTAAATTTTCTTGTCATTTACTTTCTGCTGCATCAATTATCACTCACCAATGTAGCTTGACTAAACTAATCACCTACTAAAGTTGCTTGATCCATCAATCCCTGTGGGATCGACCTCACTCTAAGTGAGTTATTACTACTTGATGCGACTCGGTACACTTGCCGGTGAGTTTAGGTGTGGAATCTAATTTCCACCCATCAATTAACACTCCCAAACCAGTTGATTTTAGGGTACTAGGTGTTGAAACACCCTTAAGAATGTACTTGCCTAGGTCTCTCTTCTTGAAACATCTCCACCACAAGCATCTACTAGGATCTTGGCTCTTTGAGCTATTTGTTTCTTTCTTTTTGTCCTAGTAGTTGATGCTCAGAGCCTTGGGTCTTTTGCTTACTACTTTTTGGTTCTATGGATATTCAAGGGTTATCCTTAGCTTCTACTTGTTATATCCTCTAAGTCCAATTATTTATTATGACGTATTTTCTTCCAAATTCATTCAAGGTTCTATACTTGGTTCCTCATCTCTTAGTCTTGAATATCTCACTTGGTCTTAGCCTCTTTACTCTTGTTTTTGCACAAACTCACTATTGATTCTTATGAAAACAAACTACTTTTATTGATGGTTATGAAACTTAAACAACATTTTCTTTCTCAAACATAAAGGACTCATAAAGAAATTTCTAAGACATAAGAAAACTAAACAATAACTAGATAACAATGCAAACTATTAAGAAGAAAATTTTAAAAGATCAAATGCAACCATGGACTCAACAACCTTTGAGCAGCTTCAATTCATTGGCCCTTTTCCTTTATCTTTCTTCTTTGAGGAGGACCATCACCATCCTTCTTTTTGGATGCCCTTTCCTGTGCAGAGGTGTCTTTTGGCTTCCAAAAGCCCAACCTCCTCATGTAAGTCCTCTCATCTTCCTTGTGTTTGGCCAATATTTCTTCTTACCTTGCACTCAACTCCTCCATACCTTGCATGAATGTTGGATATCCAGGGTTCAAGGCGGCCACAACATTGCACAAGTGATTCAGCTTCGCTTGTGTATATCATACTGCCTCCTTGAAGTAGTCCTAGCCTCATAAATATTCCTAAATTCTAAAAGGTTCCTCTGCTTCCATTGGTTTTGCTCCATGATTTTGTTGAGGCTGCCTTGCATCTCACCCTAGTGGAATTGGCCTTGTTGCTCCTTCATATACTCCATGCTTCCTTGGAGTTGCTGAATGCTTTCTTGCATTTGGTCCCATTGCTTTTGCTGCTCTCTTAGTTGGCTCACATCATCTCTTAAATGGTGTATGTCTCCTTGCATCTGATGAATATCTCCTTGTATTTGCTCTCAATTGAAACCTTCAAGAAATTGTTGCATTGGTGGTGGAAGTGGAAGATATGCCGTTTGGACAAAGGCCTCTTCATGTTGTGGTGGTGCTTGTGGCTCTTGAACATGAGCTCTATGCTCCCTTGCTCTTTGCAGTGGGTTGATTGCCACTACTTTAGCCATCTTCTTGGCAGTTATAAGCTTTTCTTTATCCACTAAAAATTCATCAATTATTTTCTCCACCCCAGCCTCATCACATAGCCTTTGAATAATGCTAGGAAATGCAAGTTTGGTGCTATCTTTGGTACTTTCCATCACCCTATTGATATTGTTGGTAATCATCTCCTTAACGTTGAGATTCTCCCCTCTCATGATGCTGTATATGAGCACAGCTCTTTCCAAAGTGACCTCCGAGATGTTGGAGGTGGGGTTGAGGGATCTTCTCATAAAATCCAGCCACCCTTTAGCTTGGGGGCTCAAGTCTCTTCTCCTTAGTTGATTGGGCCTTCCATCCTTGTCATTGATCCATTGCACATTAAGTACATAGATTTCATTCAAAATTTCTACAAATCTAGGGTCTTATTGCTTCACCCCCTCTTCATGGCTCTGGGTGAAATTTGTGTGCTTCACCATTAGCATTCTATCTATGTTGGAGGGGCTGTAGTCAATAGTCTTCCCCCTCATATAGCTTAGATAGCCATTGGGTTGCCCAGGCTGTGGCATAGCATTGGCATAAAATTCCCTAACTAAGCTTTCCACCACCTTCTTTGGTGGGTTGCACAAGAGTACTCATCCTCTGTTGTTGATCTCTCTGTTGATCTCTATTCATTCCTTCCAAGTTGGAAGCCTACCTCCGGAATGATTTGCCTCTCACTCACCCACCCATAGAATTGGTTTTGGTTGAATGATGAGAGGAACTTGTACTCGTTGAAGCTTGATGATCCGGAGCCAGTTTCCTTGGTCTTTCTTTTCTTTGATGAGGAGGCTCTTGGTGGTGCCATTGAGGTGAGAAAAGAGGGTTTGAAAGGTTGATGAAGGGTTAAAGAAAGAAGCAAAGAAAGAGAGCAAATCAAAGATTTGCTACAACACCAAACTTACGACTTGATTGTCCCAATCAAGATAATGAGAATGAGAAGATAAAGAAAGAAAGGAAGCAAGAATGACAAGGGGTTGGTTCGGTTATGATGGATTAGCTTGTAGTGGGGAAAGGTATGGAAGGTGGAATGGGATTTATAGGGGTGGGAAGAGGGATTTGAAAGGTGGAAATAGTGAAAGAATTGAATGTTTTCCCACTTGGGAGTGGCGCCCAGCGTGGGAAGAGGTGCCAACCCCTGTCCCTTTAGCTTTCTTCAGATGTTTGAATTCCAAAGTGTTAGTACACTTTGACTCCTTGACTTAATGAGCTATCAATCATGTGGGCTCCACCTTTTCCTGAAAATTTAATCCGAAAAACCCCATCAGTAAAAAAATACTTCATACTTTCCCAATTAAAAGACAATCAATGGGTGTCTCTTGGACACCAAACTTAAAGTCACTACATATGGTAAATTGGGTTTCGTGATTAGACTTTATTATGTACATTATGATTGGAATAATTTTAATTTTTCCACACCCTTTTACTTCCAATTCACACGTACACAGTAAAGTAGATATTTATGCACCCACCAATTTACTAATTGTTTTCAAACTTAAACCAAAATGGGCTTTCTGTGTGAATTTCCTATGGTGGTGGCCACACCAAACTTAATTTTTGGGCTTACTTCCAGGATTAATTCAATTGTTTTGATGTAAGCTCAAATTAAGTGGGTTAGTGGCTACACCAAACTTAGCTCTTTGGCTACTTTCTCAGCCCAATTAGTCAACCTCAATTGGTGTAACATGCATGTTGCATGATGAGCGGATAGTTTATACGCTTTTGGCATTATTTTTAGGTAGTTTTTAGCATAATCTAGTTACTTTTAGGAATGTTTTCATTAGTTTTTATGCTAATTTCACATTTCTGGACTTTACTATGAGTTTTTGAGTTTTTCTGTGATTTTAAGTATTTTCTGGCTGAAATTGAGGGACCTGAGCAAAACTCTGATAAGAAGGCTGACAAAGGACTGCTGATGCTGTTGGAATCTGACATCCCTGCACTTGAAACGGATTTTCTGGAGCTACAGAACTCCAAATGGTGTGCTCTCAACGGCGGGAATGGTCCCATGAAATCAATCCCCCAAACATCAAACAATTCCAACTCCATGATGAATCTTTGTGGCATCTCATTTTTCTTGGGTAGGTTGCCAGCTCTTTGACATTCATTGCACTTTGTCACAAACTCTTTTGCATCTTTGAATATTGTTGGCCAAAAGAACCCACACTGTAGCACCTTTGCTGCAATCCTTTTTCCACTAAAGTGTCCTCCATATGTGGATTCATGGCAATGCCAAAGGACCTCTTGTTCTTCCTCATGAGAAATACACTTATACACCTTCTTAAAATCCCATCATCACACCTTTTGAACAGATAGGGCTCATCCCAGAAATAGTGCTTGGCATCATTGATGAGCTTTCTTCTCATATGCATGTTGATATTGGAAGGTAACTCCCCAATACCCTTGAAATTGGCTATATCAACAAACCAGGGAGCTTCTTGGATCATCATCAACTGTTTGTCTGGAAAGCTCTCATTCACTGCAAGGTTGTGTGCTTTATCTTCCTCAATTGGGATTCTAGATAGGTGGTTAGCCACTTTGTTCTCTGCTCCGCTTCTATCCTTAATTTCAATGTTAAACTCTTGAAGTAGTAAGATCCATCTTATTAGTCTAGGCTTAGATTCTTGCTTGGTTAGTAAATATTTAAGAGCTGCATGGTGGTGCACGAAATCACAATCACACTTTTGCAATTTCGCACAACTAACCAACAAGTGCACTGGGTCGTCCAAGTAATACCTTACGTGAGTAAGGGTCGATCCCACAGAGATTGTCGGCTTGAAGCAAGCTATGGTTATCTTGTAACTCTTAGTCAGGATATCAATAATTCTCAGATTTAAGAAGTAAAAGAACATGAAATAAATACTTGTTTTGCAGTAATGGAGAACAGGTTGAGGTTTTGGAGATGCTATATCTTCTGAATCTCTACTTTCCTACTGTCTTCTTCTTCATGCACACAATGCTCCTTCCATGGCAAGTTGTATGTTGGGTTTTACCGTTGTCAATGGCTACCTCCCATCCTCTCAGTGAAAATGTTCAACACGCTCTGTCACAGCACGGCTATTCATCTATCAGTTCTCGATCATGTCGGAATAGAATCCAGTGATTCTTTTGCATCTGTCACTAACGCCCCACAATCGCGAGTTTGAATCTCGTCACAGTCATTCACTCCTTGAATCCTACTTAGAATACCACAGACAAGGTTTAGACCTTCCGGATTCTCAAGAATGGCCGCCAAATGATTCTAGCTTATACCACGAAGATTCTGATTAAGGAATCCAAGAGATATCCACTCAATCTAAGGTAGAACGGAGGTGGTTGTCAGGCACACGTTCATAGGTGAGAATGATGATGAGTGTCACGGATCATCACATTCATCAAGTTTAGGAACAAGTGATATCTTAGAATAGAAGCAAGCATGATTGAATGAAAAACAGTAGTAATTGCATTAATCCATCAAGGCACAGCAGAGCTCCTCACCCCCAATCATGGGGTTTAGAGACTCATGCCGTAGAAGATACAATATGAAATGTGTATTGTGTCATGAGGTGCAGATACAATAGAAAAAAGTCCTATTTATAGTGAACTAGTGACCTAGGGTTTGCAAGAATGAGCAAATGACGTAAAAATCCACTTCCGGGGTCCACTTGGTATGTGCTTGGGCTGAGCATTGAAGCTTTCATGTGTAGAGACTTTTCCTGGAGTTAAACGCCAGCTTTTGTGCCAGTTTGGGTGTTTGACTCCAACTTTTGTGCCAGTTCCGGCGTTAAACGCCGGGAATTCTGAAGCTGATTTGAAACGCTGGTTTGGGCCGTCAATTCTTGAGCAAAGTATGAACTATTATATATTGTGGGAAAGCCCATGATGTCTACTTTTTAACGCAATTGAGAGCGCGCCAATTGGGTTTCTGTAACTCCAGAAAATCCACTCTGAGTGCAGGGAGGTCAGAATCCAACAGCATCTGCAGTCCTTTTTCAGCCTCTGAATCAGATTTTTGCTCAGGTCCCTCAATTTCAGCCAGAAATTACCTGAAATCACAAAAAAATACACAAACTCATAGTAAAGTCCAGAAATGTAATTTTTAATTAAAAACTAATAAAAACATAATAAAAACTAACTAAAACATACTGAAAATATACTAAAAATAATGCCAAAAAGCGTATAAATTATCCGCTCATCACATGGTCAGTGAACACAATGACTTTAGAATCAATGAGATATGATCTAAACTTATCAAATGCAAAGAATATAGCAAGGAGTTCCTTCTCTGTAGTGGTGTAGTTCCTGTGATTTTCATTAAGAACTTTGCTAGCATAGTATATGGCATGCACTAGCTTATCTCTCCTCTGTCCTAAAACAGCACCAACAGCAAAATCTGATGCATCACACATCAATTCAAAAGATAAATCCCAGCTAGGTGGTACTATAATAGGTGCAGAGAAAAGTCTATTTTTCAGCTCATCAAAGGCTTGCATGCATTCTCTATCAAAGATAAAAGGTACATTAGAGACAAGCAAGTTACTTAGAGGTTTGGCAATCTTTGAAAAAAAAATCTCGAATAAACCTTCTATAAAACCCAGCATGCCCCAAGAAACTTCTAATTGCTTTGACATTGCAAGGTGTTTGGGTAATTTCTCAATCACTTCCACCTTAGCTTTGTCCACCTCTATGCCTTTTTTGGGGATCTTGTGACCAAGAACCACCCCTTTAGTGACCATAAAATGGCACTTTGCCCAGTTTAAAATGAGGTTGGTTTCTTGACATCTCCTCAGCACCAAAGCCAGGTGGTGCAAGCACTTAGAAAATGAATCACCAAATACAGAAAAGCCATCCATAAAACACTTTAATAAACCTTTCAATCATGTTAGAGAATATGGAGAGCATGCACCTTTGGAATGTTGCAGGTGCATTGCACAATCCAAAGGGCATTCTCCTATAAGCAAAGACACCATAAGGACAAGTAACGGAAGTCTTCTCTTGGTCTTTAGGGTCTACTACAATCTGATTGTAGCCTGAGTATTGGTGTGGTATTTTACAACCCACACTAATAACCGGCAAGTGCACCGGGTCGTACCAAGTAATACCTTACGTGAGTAAGGGTCGATCCCACGAGGATTGATGGATCAAGCAACAATAGCGTTTGATAGGATTAGTTAGGTAAGTAGAAAAGAGTGTTTTGGTATTCAAAGAGCATTAAACACAAACAAATAAATAAGTTGGGAATAATATAATGAGAAGATAGTTAAGGTTTCAGAGTTATCTATTTTTCCGGATTAATTTTTATTACTAACTAATTTAATCATGCAAGATATAATTTCATGGCAAACTATATGTGACTAGGCCCTAATTCCTTAGACCTTCCTAGTCTCCTCTAAAATTCATTAACTGCCAATTCCTTGGTCAGTTAATTCCAATTAGAGGGTAAAAATCAATTTTCAGTTTATATGCCACAAAAATTCTAATTACCCAAAAATAAGGGGATTATATGCCACGTATCCCATTAAATCCAATTAATTAAAATTTAGGAGAATATGTTTTCAAGCTGTTGTTCAAGTAAAGAGCTTTTCCAAGTTTTACAAGAACTCAATTAGAACATGGGTCATACTTCTGTTCCACCCAATATTCATTAAATTAAGAGCGAAAACAATTATTGAAATATAAATCAAAATATGAACGAATTAGAAAGATCAAACGAATTAATCCATTACAAATAGACAGAGCTCCTAACCTTAACAATGAAGGATTAGTTGCTCATGGTTCAGAGAAGAAAAAATAAGGGTTCTGGTAACAACCTGGTCCTTGTCTAAATGTACAGAGTTTCTATTTATTACTAATCCTAATAGGTTTAAAATTAAAAATTATAATATCTTTTCCTAAAAGATAAGATTTGAATTTAAATTCGAATTAATTAACAGATCTTCAGTTGATGGTTGGGGACCACTTGATTTGTCCATTCTGCAGCTTCTAATATGTGTTTTCTGGGCTGGAAAGTGGGTCAAAACAGCCCAAAATTTGTAACCATCATTTTTTGAATTATTGCAGATCGCGCATGTGACGCATCCGCGTCGTCCACGCGCTCGCGTCATTGTGCAGATTCTAGTCCACGCGTTTGCGTCAGGCACGCGATCGCGTCATTGCAATTCCTCCATTCCGCGTCATTGCAATTCTTCTTTTTCTCTGCAGAAACTTCATCAAATCCCTCCAAATGCTACCTAAAATAAATAAAATTGCACAAAACTCAAAATAGCATCCATAGTGGCTAAAATATAATTAATTCTTAATTAAACTCAACAAATTTGATGCAAATTCACTAGGAAAAGATAGACAAGATGCTCAAGCATCACAACACCAAACTTAAACTGTTGCTTGTCCTCAAGCAACCAAAACTAATATAAGCTTATGATGTGAATTTGCATGAGAATGAGAGTTCGATTAAGCTCATGTCTCTTTTTATAGTGGGGTTTATAACTGTAATCCTGAATAGGTTTGGCATCTCACTCTCCTTTGAATCAAGAATGTTATTGTCATTCAGAATTAGAATCCGGATGATATTATGAATTCTTTGATCTTTACATTTCAGTTTAATCCTTGAACACATTAAAATTTACTTTAATTTATTTTTCTTTGGTGTTTTTCACCTTGAGCCTAGCCGTGACTTTAAATGTTTTGTCTCAAGTATTACTTGACACCGAAACACCACAAGCACTTAACTGGGGAACTCTCTTTGAGTTCTGATTTTTCTTTCAATTACTCCCAGACAGTGGTGCTCAAAGCCTTTGGCATACTCTGTTAAACGCACTTGGTCTCGACTCTAAGTGTTCTGTCTCAAGGATTACTTGACACAATCACACCACAAGCATATGACTAGGGAAACAACTCTTTGAGCTTTTAATCATGTCCGACCTCCCTAGTCATTGATGCTCAGAGCCTTGGACCTTGCTTTTATTATTATTTATTTATTTATATAATGATTTTTTCTTTTGCTATTTCTTTTGCTTCAAGGATTAAATTTTTGTTTATTTTAGAGAAGTCATAATAATTCTCTAAATTCCTATTCCTTATACATCAACATCCCTTGATTCAAATTCAAATATGCACTGTTCATATCATGCATTCAAAAATCACAGAAAATACCACCACATTTAAGTAAATAAGACTATTCTTAGAATTAAACTCAATTTCTCATGCAATACATCACTTCTTTTTCTTTTCTTTTTAGATTCAAGTTTAGTGAGTGGTACATGAAACATCTTTTCAACATTAAAGAAATTAAAAAAAACTAGTCCTAGAATTCTAACTAATAAAAGATCATGCAACAAACAAAGCAAAATAGCAGAAAGCCAGAACACAACATAGAAAAAAAGAGGGGAGGAATAAAAATGAAAGGAACTCAACCACCATAGTTATCCTAGCGGTCACTTTATTCTTCAAGTTGTGTTCCATTGTGAAGATGATTCGCCTCCCTTTTGGTGCAATAGGAATAAACAGAAAAGCTTTAAGCGAAGCGTCAACACCAAACTTAAAGGTTTGCTTGTCCTCAAGCAAATAAGAACTGAAAATAGAGAGAGATAAATATTATGAGGAAAGAAAAATAAAAGGATAAAAGAATAAGAGAAAATTAGGATTGGGGGAGAGAGAGAGAGAGAGAAAGAAAACTGGGCGGCGAACTAGTGTGGCGCAAGCGACGCGAACGCGTGGGAAACGCGTTCGCGTGATTGCATTTTAGTTAGTTGACGCGGTCGCGTCGGTCACGCGGTCGCGTGACCCATGTTATGCTTCAGGCGCGAGTGTAGCCTCACGCCTGCACAACTCTCTGTTCGAATTTAAATATTTGCCAAATTAGGGGGTGACACGATCGCGTGGGGCATGCGGTCGCGTGAGTGGCTTCAGAAGGGAATGACGCGGACGCGTCGGTGACGCGTTCACGTGATAGGGATTATGTGTCTAGCACCAAGCCATCACCACTCCAGCACAATATTTGGTTGTGCACCCTTTTTACGTCGAAAATCAGTGCACACGGCCGCGTGGGTCACGCGGTCGCGTGGGAGGCTAATATTCCCACATGACGTGCGATTTGTGCCACTGGCACGCCTCCAGCCACGCTCCAACGTGACTCTCTGTTCGTTTTTATTTTCTCCCATCTCCTTGTGACGCGGACGCGTCGCTGATGCGTTCGCGTCGCATGGCATTTTTTTTGAGATGTTCGGTTCCTGGGAGAACATAGCTGCACGATCAGAAAATTACTAACAACTCAATAAAAATAAAATAACTAAGAAAAACTACTACGAAAATAGTGAAGGATACGAAATTATCGGGTTGCCTCCCGACAAGCGCTTCTTTAACGTCACTAGCTTAACGGTCAGTTCTGCTAGTTCAGCAGATGAGTGGACCTCTGGCGGTCAATCTCGCCTCCAAGATAGTGCTTCAACCTTTGGCCATTCACGGTAAATTTCTTGTCAGAATTTTCTTCCTGTATTTCCACATGACCATATGGTAAGGCTCTGGTAACCACAAACGGTCCTGACCACCGGGATTTCAGCTTCCCGGGAAAGAATTTGAGCCTTGAATTATACAGAAGCACTCTTTGTCCTGGCTCAAAGACTCTGATGGCAATCTTCTTATCATGCAGCAGCTTGGTTCTCTCCTTATAGAGCTTGGCATTCTCATAGGCTGAATATCTGAATTCATCAAGCTCATTCAACTGAAGCATCCACTTAATTCCTGCAGCTTCTGAATCAAGATTCAGATACCTAATTGCCCAATAAGCCTTGTGCACCAGCTCAACTAGCAAGTGACAGGCTTTGTCATAGACTAACTGATATGGGGACATGCCAATTGGAGTCTTGTATACTATCTGGTATGCCCAGAGAGCATCATCAAGCTTCCTAGACCAGTCCTTTCTTGAAACACTGACAGTCTTCTCTAGAATCCTCTTAAGTTCCCTGTTGGAAACTTCCACCTGTCCACTTGTTTGAGGGTGATAGGGGGTTGCCACTTTATGACGGACTCCATATCTCTGCAGAAGAGAGTCCAACTGTCTGTTGCAGAAATGGCTTCCTCCATCACTAATGAGTGTCCTTGGGACACCAAACCGGCTAAAGATATATCTCTGAAGAAAGCTCATTACCACTTTGGCATCATTGGTGGGCAAAGCTACGGCTTCCACCCACTTAGACACATAGTCAACTGCCACTAGAATATAGTTGTTTGAATGTGAGGGTGGGAAAGGTTCCATGAAATCAATACCCCACACATCAAACAACTTAACCTCGAGAATCCCCTGCTGTGGCATTTCATGGTTTGTAGGGGGATTTGTAGCTTTTTCACATCTGCCACAGTGCTTCACAATTGCTCTTGAGTCTTTAAAGAGATTCGGCCAGTAAAACCCGCTCTGAAGGACTTTTGTAGTTATCCTTTCACCACCAAAGTGGCCTCCATAATCAGACCCATGACAGTGCCAAAGAATCTGCTGCTTTTCCTCATCCGGGACACATCTCCGGATTATTCCATCCGAGCACCTTTTAAAAAGGTATGGTTCTTCCCAAATGTAGTACTTTGCATCAGTCAATAGCTTCTTCACTTGTTGCCTACTGTACTCCTTTGGGATAAAATTCATGGCTTTATAGTTTGCAATGTCTGCAAACCATGGTGCCTGCTGAATGAGGAACAACTGCTCATCTGGAAATGTCTCACTCACAGCTGTGGGTGGTTGTACTCCTGCTTCAGGCTCAATTCTAGAAAGATGGTCGGCTACTTGATTCTCTGACCCTTTCTTGTCTTTTATCTCAATATCAAACTCCTGAAGGAGCAACACCCATCTGATTAATCTTGGTTTAGAATCCTGTTTGGTTAGAAGGTACTTCAAAGCAGCATGATCAGTATAAATAATAACCTTAGAACCAAGTAAATAGGACCTAAACTTATCAACAACATACACAACAGCTAATAATTCCTTTTCTGTAGTTGTGTAATTCTTTTGGGCATCATTCAACACATGACTGGCATAGTAAATGACATATATAAGCTTACCATGCCTCTGTCCTAAAACAGCTCCTATAGCAAAGTCACTAGCATCACACATTAATTCAAATGGTAGATCTCAGTCAGGGGGAGCTATAATGGGAGCAGAGGTAAGGTTTGCTTTCAGAGTTTCAAAAGCATGCAAACAATCAGAATCAAAGACAAAAGGAACATTAGCAACCAAGAGGTTGCTTAGAGGTTTAGTAATTTTAGAAAAATCCTTTATAAATCTTCTATAAAATCCTGCATGACCCAAGAAACTCCTTACTGCTTTAACATTAGCAGGTGGTGGTAATTTTTCAATTACCTCCACCTTTGCTCTATCAACCTCAATTTCCTTACTTGAAATCCGGTGTCCAAGAACAATACCTTCTGTAACCATAAAATGGCATTTTTTCCAGTTTAAAACAACGTTTGATTCTTGACACCGTTTCAAAACAAGAGATAAATGATTAAGGAAGGATTCAAAAGAATTACCAAAAACAGAAAAGTCATCCATAAATACCTCAATAAACTTTTCAACCATATCAGAAAAAATTGAAAGCATACACCTCTGAAAAGTTGCTGAAGCATTGCAAAGTCCAAAAGGCATTCTTCTGTAGGCAAATACTCCAAATGGGCATGTGAATGCTGTCTTCTCTTGATCTTGGGGGTCCACTGCAATTTGATTATATCCAGAATATCCATCTAGAAAACAATAAAATGCATGACCAGCTAACCTCTCAAGCATCTGATCAATAAAAGGTAGGGGAAATGATCCTTCCTTGTAGCAGTGTTGAGCCTCCTGTAGTCTATACACATTCTCCATCCTGTGATGGTTTGTGTGGGAATAAGCTCATTCTTTTCATTCTTGATCACTGTCATCCCTCCTTTCTTGGGGACTACCTGCACAGGACTTACCCAAGGACTGTCAGAAATAGGATAAATAATTCCTGCTTCCCATAGTTTCATTACCTCTTTTTGGACCACCTCTTTCATGGTTGGATTGAGTCTCCTTTATGGTTGCACGACTGGTTTAGCATCATCTTCAAGGAGAATCTTATGCATACACTTGGTTAGACTAATCCCCTTTAAGTCACTAATGGTCTACCCAAGAGCTGTTTTATGGCTCTTGAGCACTGGAATAAGCGCCTCTTCCTCTTCAGGCTTCAGGGAAGAGCTAATAATTACTGGATATGAGTCATTCTCACCCAAGAACACATATTTCAGAGAAGGAGGTAAGGATTTGAGCTCAAGCTTGGAGACTTCCTCCTCTGCTTTAGGCGTGTAGACCATAGCCTTCTGGGGTGGTGAATTATCAATTTCAACTAATTCATATTCAGAGATAGGATCCAGAATGTTATCCAGCACCTCAGCTTTTAGTACCTCTTGAACAAGTGGTTCAATAATATCTATTTTCATACACCCTTCAGAATCGTTAGGGTGCTTGAGAGCTTCAAAAACATTAAGGACCACCTGTTTTTCATTGACTCTCAGAGTCAATTCACCGTTTTGTACATCAATCAAAGCTCTACCTGTAGCTAAAAAGGGTCTACCAAGTATAATAGAGGATTTTACCTCCTCTTCCATGTCTAATATAACAAAATCAACAGGAAAGATGAATGGTCCTACTTTAACAAGTAAATCCTCAACAACACCCACATGTAATTTAATAGAAAGGTCAGCAAGTTGAAGAGAAATACGAGTGGGTTTTACCTCCTCAATTTGAAGCTTTTTCATCACTGAAAGTGGCATGAGATTGATGTTGGCTCCAAGGTCACATAAAGCTCTCTGAATGGTGACATCTCCAATGGTGCAAGGAATGACAAAGCTCCCTGGATCTGGCATCTTGTCAGGAAGGTTGTGTTAAATAATGGCACTGCATTCCTTGGTTAACACCATTGTTTCTTGTTCCTTCCAGTTCCTCTTGTGGGTCAACAATTCTTTCATAAATTTAGCATAGAGAGGCATTTGCTCCAGAGCCTCTGCAAAGGGAATGTTGATCTGTAGCTTCTTGAACACATCTAAAAATTTAGAGAACTATTTTTCCTTAGAAGCCTTCTGAAGTCTCTGAGGATATGACATTTTTGGCTTGTATTCAGGAGCCTTTGGCAATGTAGGATATGTGTCTAGAGAGTCAGGGAATGGGTTGTCTGCACGCTTTGTAGGGGCGTGCTCCACTTATTCCTTTTACTCCTCTGGAGCTTTCTTTTCAACTAGCTCTTCATTAGCCCTTGTCTCAGAGCCAGCTGTTTTACCACTTCTCAATTGAATCACCTTGCAGTCTTCTCTTGGGTTCACCACTGTATCACTTGGAAATGTACTTGCAGACCTTTCAGGTATTTGCTTGCTTAGCTGGCCCATTTGCACTTCCAGCTTTCTGATGGAGGCTCTTGTTTCCTGCATAAAACTCCTCATCATCTCCCAATTCGAATCTTCCTTGGATTTAGAGTTGGCCTGCTGAGGCTGAGGTTGGCGGTTATTGTAATTGTTCTGTTGGAAGCGGCCTTGAGAATTATTGTTGAAATTTTGAGGTCTCTGAGGTTGGTCTCTCCATCCAAAATTTGGGTGATTTCTCCAACCTTGATTGTATGTCTGAGAATAGGGATCATTGTTGGGATTTCTAGTAGCACTCCCCATGTAATTGACCTATTTAGAAGAGGCTTGAGTATAATCATAGTTATCATTCTGCACAAAATTACCTGTCATATCATACGAGGCTTCTTGAGGGGAATTTCGGGTGTTGATAGCTAAGACTTGCATGCCACCCATCTGTTGAGTAAGAAGATTTATTTGCTGAGACATAAGCTTGTTCTAAGCAAGAATAGCATTAAGAGTTTCCACTTCCATGACACCCTTCTTCTGAGGAGCCTCAGAGTTCACAGGATTCCTGTTAGAGGAGTATAAATATTGGTTGCTAGCAACTAATTCAATAAGCTCAATAGTCTCCTCCAGTGTCTTCTTCTTTTGCAATGAACCTACTGCAGAATTATCTAAGCACATTTTGGACATTTCACCCAAGCCTTCATAAAATATGTCTATTTGTGTCCATTTGGAGAACATGTTTGGAGGGCATTGCCTAGTCAGTAGCTTGTATCTCTCCCAAGCTTCATACAGAGTCTCACCATCCTTTTGTCTGAAGGTCTGAACCTCCATCCTAAGCTTAGTCAGCTTCTTTGGTGGGAAAACTTTTGTGAGAAACTCAGTAACCACCTTGTTCCAAGTATCCAAACTGTCCTTTGGTTGAGAATCTAGCCATAGTTTTGCTCCATCCCTCAGAGCAAACGGAAAGAGCATGAGTTTGTAAACCTCTGGGTTTACTCCATTTGTTTTCATGGTGTCACAAATTTGCAGAAAACTGAAAATAAACTGATTTGGGTCTTCGTGGGGAAGACCATGATACTGACAGTTTTGTTGCACCAGGGTGACCAGTTGAGGCTTCAACTCAAAGTTGTTCGCAGCAATAGCGGGCACCACAATGCTTTTTCCATAAAGATCCGCAGTAGGGGTAGAATAAGAGCCAAGCACTCTCCTTTGTCGATCATCCCCATTCGGATTTGCCATATTGACATTAGCATTATTATTGGGATCCATAGTGGATTCTGTAGCCTTGTAAAGTCTTGCTTGTTGTAAACGCCACCTAAAAGTCCTTTCAGGTTCAGGATCAAAGTCTAAGAGATGTTCTTTGTCTCTGTTCCTGTGCATAAACAACTAGAAAACAAGAAAGAATGGGAATCTCTACGTCAGAGTGTAGAGAATTCCCAGTGAGGTAACCTATGTAAAGAGATAAAAATATTGAATAAAATAAATAGAAGGAAAATAATAAATAGGTAACACCAAACTTAATTTCAGAAATAAGAAAAAATATTGGTGCTATTTATTTTAAAAAAAATTTCGAAAATATTATATATATATATATATATTAAATAAAAGAGAAAAAGAAAACGAAAAAAAAGGGGGAAGGGGTACTGGACGGAAAAGAAGAAAAAAATTGGTTAACAACGTAAAGGAAAATTTTACTAAATTTTTTTTTGAAAAATAATAAAACAATATTTAAATAAAAATTAAAACTAAAACACCTAATCTAAGCAATCAAACAATTGGTAGTTGTTAATCACAGTCAATCCCCGGTAACGGCGCCAAAAACTTGGTGTGGTATTTTACAACCCACATTACTAACTGGCAAGTGCACCGGGTCGTACCAAGTAATACCTTACGTGAGTAAGGGTCGATCCCACGAGGATTGATGGATCAAGCAACAATAGCGTTTGATAGGATTAGTTAGGTAAGCAGAAAAGAGTGTTTTGGTATTCAAAGAGCATTAAACACAGACAAATAAATAAGTTGGGAATAATATAATGAGAAGATAGTTAAGGTTTCAGAGTTATGTATTTTTCCGGATTAATTTTTATTACTAACTAATTTAATCATGTAAGATATAATTTCATGGCAAACTATATGTGACTAGGCCCTAATTCCTTAGACCTTCCTAGTCTCCTCTAAAATTCATTAACTGCCAATTCCTTGGTCAGTTAATTCCAATTAGAGGGTAAAAATCAATTTTCAGTTTATATGCCACAAAAATTCTAATTACCCAAAAATAAGGGGATTATATGTCACGTATCCCATTAAATCTAATTAATTAAAATTTAGGAGAATATGTTTTCAAGCTGTTGTTCAAGTAAAGAGCTTTTCCAAGTTTTACAAGAACTTAATTAGAACATGGGTCATACTTCCGTTCCACCCAATATTCATTAAATTAAGAGCGAAAACAATTATTGAAATATAAATCAAAACATGAACGAATTAGAAATATCAAACGAATTAATCCATTACAAATAGACAGAGCTCAAAACCTTAACAATGAAGGATTAGTTGCTCATGGTTTAGAGAAGAAAAAATAAGGGTTCTGGTAACAACCTGGTCCTTGTCTAAATGTACAGAGTTTCTATTTATTACTAATCCTAATAGGTTTAAAATCAAAAATAAAAAATAATATCTTTTCCTAAAAGATAAGTGATGAGCGGATAATTTATACGCTTTTTGGGATTGTTTTTAGGTAGTTTTTAGTAAGTTCAAGCTACTTTTAGGGATGTTTTCATTAGTTTTTATGTTAAATTCATATTTCTGGACTTTACTATGAGTTTGTGTGTTTTTCTGTGATTTCAGGTAATTTCTGGCTGAAATTGAAGGGACTTGAGCAAAACTCTGAAAAAGGCTGACAAAAGGACTGCTGATGCTGTTGGAATCTGACCTCCCTTCACTAGAAATGAATTTTCTGTAGCTACAGAACTCCAATTGCCGCGCTCTCAACGGCGTTGGAAAGTAGACATCCAGAGCTTTTCAGCAATATATAATAGTCCATACTTTATTCGGAAATTGACGATGTAACATGGCGTTGAAGGCCAAGTACATGCTGCTGTCTGGAGTTAAACGCCAGAAACACGTCATGATCCGGAGTTGAACGCCCAAAATACGCTATAACTTGGAGTTCAACTCCAAGAAAAGCCTCAGCTCATGGATAAATCAAGCTCAGCCCAAGCATACACCCCCGGAAGTGAATTTCTGCATTAATTACTTACTCATGTAAACCCTAGTAGCTAGTCTAGTATAAATAGGATAAGTTACTATTGTATTAGACATCTTTTGATAGTTTAAACTTTGACTGTTCTAGTCTTTGATCATTCGGTCTTTTGATCATTCAGGGGGCTGGCCATTCGGCCATGCCTGAACCTTTCACTTATGTATTTTCAACAGTGGAGTTTCTGCACACCATAGATTAAGGGTGTGGAGCTCTGCTGTACCTCAAGTTTCAATACAATTACTATTACTTTCTATTCAATTCTCTTTTATTCTTATTCCAAGATATACGTTGCACAACACTTTGATGAATGTGATGATCTGTGACATTCATCATCATTCTCACCTATGAACGTGCATGACTGACAACCACTTCCGTTCTACTCTAGGCCGGGCGCATATCTCTTAGATTCCCCAACAGAATCTTCGTGGTATAAGCTAGATAGATGGCAGCATTCATGGCAATCCGGAAAGTCTAACCTTGTCTGTGGTATTCCGAGTAGGATTTCGGGAATCTGGAAAGTCTAACCTTGTCTGTGGTATCCCGAGTAAGATTCCGATATTGAATGACTGTGACGAGCTTCAAACTCCTGAAGGCTGGGCGTTAGTGACAGACGCAAAAGAATCAAGGGATTCTATTCCAACCTGATTGAGAACCAACAGATGATTAGCCGTGCTGTGACAGAGCATAGGACCATTTTCACTGAGAGGATGGGATGTAGCCATCGACAAGGGTGATGCCTCCAGACGATTAGCCATGCAGTGACAGCGCATAGGACCATTTTCCCGAGAGGATGAAAAGTAGCCATTGACGACGGTGACGCCCTACATACAGCTTGCCATGGAAAGGAGTAAGAAGGATTGGATGAATGTAATAAGAAAGTAGAGATTCAAGAGGAGCACAACATCTCCATACGCCTATCTGAAATTCCCACCATTAATTTACATAAGTATTTCTATCTTAGTTTATTTATCTTTATTTTCTATTTATTCCATTAATCAAATTTAAACCAATAATCCAATTATACTTGAATCTGCCTGACTGAGATTTACAAGGTAACCATAGCTTGCTTCATACCAACAATCTCTGTGGGATCGACCCTTACTCACGTAAGGTATTACTTGGATGACCCAGTACACTTGCTGGTTAGTTGAACGGAGTTGTGTCCACACATAGCAAAGAGCCATAATAATTATTCCATACAACAACAAAGAGTACTACATTGATGTGATCACAATTTCGTCCACCAAGTTTTTGGCGCCGTTGCCGGGGATTGTTCGAGTATGGACAACTGACGGTTCATCTTGTTGCTCAGATTAGGTAATTTTCTTTTCAAATTTTCTTTTTCAAAAAAAAAAAATCTTTTTCAAA
This sequence comes from Arachis hypogaea, assembly GCF_003086295.3. Taxonomy (NCBI): domain Eukaryota; kingdom Viridiplantae; phylum Streptophyta; class Magnoliopsida; order Fabales; family Fabaceae; genus Arachis; species Arachis hypogaea. The sequence goes on from NC_092038.1 coordinate 100,187,730, forward strand.
ATTTTTCTTTTCTTTTTCGTTTTTCTAATAATTTTTTTCGAAAAAATTAAAGAAAATACAAAAAAATTCATAAAATCATAAAAACCAAAAATATTTTGTATTTCTTGTTTGAGTCTTGAGTCAATTTTTAAGTTTGGTGTCAATTGCATGCTTTAAAAAATTTTTCTTGCATTTTCGTCGAAAAATTCATGCATTCATGGTGTTCTTCATGATCTTCAAGTTGTTCTTGGTAAGTCTTCTTGTTTGATCTTGATGATTTCTTGTTTTGTGTCTTTTGTTGTTTTTCATGTGCATTTTTGCATTCATATTTTCCAAGCATTAAAAATTTCTAAGTTTGGTGTCTTGCATGTTTTTTTTGCATCAAAATTTTTTTCAAAATTATGTTCTTGATGTTCATCATGATCTTCAAAGTGTTCTTGGTGTTCATCTTGACATTCATAGTATTCTTGCATGCATTATGTGTTTGATCCAAAATTTTCATATTTTGGGTCATTTTTATGTTTTTCTCTCTCATCTTTAAAATTTCAAAAATAAAAAAATATCTTTTCCTTATTTCCCTCCAAATTTTCGAAATTTTGGGTTGACTTAGTCAAAAATGTTTAAAATTAGTTGTTTCTCACAAGTCAAGTCAAATTTTCAATTTTAAAAAAATCTTATCTTTTTCAAAAATCATATCTTTTCAATTTTATCTTTGTTTTTCGAAATTTTTCAAAAAAAAATATTTTTTTTTAAAACTATTTTCAAAATCTTTTTCTCATCTTTATATCATATTTTCAAAATTACACTAACAATTAATGTGATTGATTCAAAAATTTGAAGTTTGTTACTTTCTTGTTAAGAAAGGTTCAATCTTTAAGTTCTAGAATCTTATCTTGAAGTTTCTTGTTAGTGAAGTAAGTAATTTTAAATTTAAAAATTAAATCTTTTTATCTTTTATCTTATCTTTTTCAAAAATTTTATCTTTTTCAAAATTTGATTTCAAAATATCTTATCTAACCTCTTATCTTCTTATCTTTTCAAATTTGATTTTAATATCTTTTTCAACTAACTCTTTGACTTTTTGTTTGTTTCTTATCTTTTTCAAAACCACCTAACTACTTTTCCCTCTCTAATTTTCGAAAATATCTCATCTCTTTTTCAAAAATTCTTTTGTCTTAAATTTTAATTTTAATCTTATCTTATCTCTAATTTTCGAAAATTACTAACCCTTTTTTTAAATTATTTTCGAATTCTCTATCTCTTCTCTCTTATTCTATTTAATTATTTAATTACTAACACTTCTCTTCACCTCTCTTCACCTAAATATCCGAACCTACTCTTCTTCATTCTTCTCCCCTTTCTTTTTCTACTAACATAAAGGAATCTCTATTCTGTGACATAGAGGATTCATCTTTCTTTTCTTGTTTTCTTCTCTTTCATATGAGCAGGAACAAGGATAAAGGCACTCTTGTTGAAATTGATCCAGAACCTGAAAGGACTCTGAAGAGAAAATTAAGAGAAGCTAAGTTACAACAATCTAAAGGTAACCTTTCAGAAACATTAGAACAAGAGAAGGAGATGGCAGCCGAAAATAATAATAATGCAAGGAGAATGCTTGGTGACTTCACAAAGCCAACATCCAAATTTGATGGAAGAAGCATCTCCATTCCTACCATTGGAGCCAACAACTTTGAGCTGAAACCTCAGCTAGTTGCCTTAATGCAACAAAACTGCAAGTTTTATGGACTTCCATCTGAAGATCCTTATCAGTTTTTAACAGAGTTCTTGCAGATCTGTGAGACTGTAAAGACGAATGGAGTTAATCCTGAAGTCTACAGACTCATGCTTTTCCCTTTTGCTGTAAGAGACAGAGCTAGAATATGGTTGGATTCACAACCCAAGGATAGCCTGGACTCCTGGGATAAGCTGGTCACAACCTTCTTGGATAAATTCTTTCCTCCTCAAAAGCTGAGCAAGCTGAGAGTGGATGTTCAAACCTTCAAACAAAAAGATGGTGAATCCCTCTATGAAGCTTGGGAAAGATACAAGCAGCTGACCAAAAGATGTCCATCTGGCATGTTTTCAGAATGGACCATATTAGATATATTCTATTATGGCCTGTCTGAATTTTCGAAAATGTCATTGGACCATTCTGCAGGTGGATCTATTCACCTAAAGAAAACGCCTGAAGAGGCTCAAGAACTCATTGACATGGTTGCAAACAACCAATTCATGTACACTTCTGAGAGGAATTCCGTGAATAATGGGATACCTCAGAAGAAAGGAGTTCTTGAAATTGATGCTCTGAATGCCATATTGGCTCAGAACAAAGTGTTGACTCAATAGGTCAACATGATCTCTCAAAATCTGAATGGATGGCAACATGCATCCAACAGTACCAAAGAGGCAGCTTCTGAAGAAGCTTATGATCCTGAGAACCCTGCAATAGCAGAGGTAAATTATATGGGTGAACCTTGTGGAAACACCTATAATTCATCATGGAGAAATCATCCAAATTTCTCATGGAATGATCAACAAAGCCTCAACAAGGCTTTAACAATGGTGGACGCAATAGGCTGAGCAATAGCAAGCCTTTTCCATCATCTTCTCAGCAACAGACAGAGAATTCTGAACAAAACACTTCTAATTTAGCCAATTTAGTCTCTGATCTGTCAAAAGCCACTTTCAGTTTCATGAGTGAAACAAGATCCTCCATCAGAAATCTGGAGGCACAAGTGGGCCAGCTGAGTAAGAAAGTCATTGAAACTCCTCCCAGTATTCTCCCAAGCAATACAGAAAAGAATCCAAAAGGAGAGTGCAAGGCCATTGATGTGATCAATGTGGCGAATGCACAAGGGAGGAGGAGGACGAAAATCCTAGCGAGGAAGACCTCCTCGGACGTCTCTCAAGCAAGAAGGAGTTTCCTATTAAGGATCCAAAAGAATCTGAGGCTCATATAGAGACCATAGAGATTCCATTAAATCTCCTTCTGCCATTCATGAGCTCTGAAGACTATTCTTCCTCTGAAGAGGATGAAGATGTGACTGGAGAGCAAGTAGCTCAATATTTAGGAGCTATCATGAAGCTGAATGCAAAGTTGTTTGGTAATGAGATTTGGGAAAGTAAACCTCCCTTGCTCATTAATGAACTAGATACCTGGATTCAGCAAATTTTACCTCAAAAGAGACAAGATCCTGGCAAGTTCTTAATACCTTGTACCATAGGCACCATGACCTTTGAAAAGGCTCTATGTGATCTAGGGTCAGGGATAAATCTTATGCCACTCTCTATAATGGAGAAGCTGGGGATCATTGAGGTACAACCTACCTTGTTCTCATTACAATTGGCAGACAAGTCATTGAGACAAGCTTATGGAATAGTAGAGGACGTGTTAGTAAAGGTTGAAGGCCTTTACATCCCTGCTGATTTCATAATCTTAGACACTAGGAAGGAAGAGGATGAATGCATCATCCTTGGAAGACCTTTCCTAGCTACAGCAGGAGCTGTGACAGATGTCAACAGAGGTGAATTAGTCCTTCAATTGAATGGGGACTACCTTGTGTTTAAGGCACATGGCCATCCCTCTGTGACAAAAGAGAGTAAGCATGAAGAGCTTCTCTCAGTTCAGAGTCAAGAAGAGCCCCCACAGTCAAACTCTAAGTTTGGTGTTGGGAGGCCACAACCAAACTCTAAGTTTGGTGTAAAGATCCCATATCCAAACTCTAAGTTTGGTGTTGGGACTATACAACATTGACCTGATCACCTTTTGTGGCTCCATGAGAGCCACTATCAAGCTATTGACATTAAAGAAGCGCTTGTTGGGAGGCAACCCAATTTTATTTATCTTATTTTATTTTATTGTTATTTTGTGTTTTATTAGGTACATGATCATGAGGAGTCACGAAAAAAATATAAAAATAAAAAACAGGATCAAAAACAGCAGAAGAAAAAAATCACACCCTGGAGGAAGCACAGACTGGCGTTCAACGCCAGAACAGAGCATGAAACTGGCGCTGAACGCCAGAAACAAGCAACATTCTGGCGCTAAATGCCAGGAATGTGCCTAGAGGAAAAGCTGGCGCTGAACGCCAGTAATAAGCATGAAACTGGCGTTCAACACCAGAAACATGTTACATGTGGGCGTTGAACGCCCAGAATGTGCACCACTCGGCGTTTAAACGCCAGAATGGTGTGCAAAGGCATTTTACATGCCTATTTGGTGCAGGGATGGAATTCCTTGACACCTCAGGATCTGTGGACCCCACAGGATCCCCACCTAACATATTCCCACCTTACCTCCTAATCCTATTTTACTCTTCCCCATGTCACACTTCCCAAAAACCCTTCACCAATCACCTCAATCTCTCTTCCCAATCACCTATTCACCACTCACACCCACCCACTCTTCCCCATAAACCCCACCTACCTTCAAAATTCAAAAATATTTTCCCACCCAATCCCACCCTAAATGGCCGAACCTACCTTCTCCCCTCTCCCTATATATACCCTTCCATTCTACTTCATTTTCACACAACACTACCCCCTCTACTATACCTTGGCCGAATTCATCTCCCCTCACTCTCCTTCAATTTCTTCTTCTTCTTCTTCTTCTCTTCTTTCCTTTTTGCTCGAGGGTGAGCAATATTTTAAGTTTGGTGTGGTAAAAGCATAAGCTTTTTATTTTTCCATTACCATCAATGGCACCTAAGGCCGGAGAATCCTCTAGAAAAGGAAAAGGGAAGACAAAAAGCTTCCACCTTCGAGTCATGAGAAATGGAAAGATTCATCTCCAAGAGCCATCAAGACCACTTCTATGATGTTGTGGCAAAGAAGAAGGTGATCCCTGAGGTCCCTTTCATGCTCAAGAAAAATGAGTACCCGGAGATCCGACATGAAATCCGAAAAAGAGGTTGGGAAGTCCTAACCAACCCCATGCAACAAGTCGGAATCTTAATGGTTCAAGAGTTCTATGCCAATGCATGGATCACTAGGAACCATGATCAAAGTATGAACCTGAGTCCAAAGAATTATCTCACAATGGTTCGGGGGAAATACTTAGATTTTAGTCCGGAAAATGTGAGGTTGGCATTCCACTTGCCCGTGATGCAAGAAGATGAACGCCCCTACACTAGAAGGGTCAACTTTAATCAAAGGTTGGACCAAGTCCTAACGGACATATGTGTGGAAGGAGCTCAATGGAAAAGAGACTCCAAAGGCAAGCCAGTTCAACTAAGAAGACTGGACCTCAAGCCTGTGGCTAGAGGATGGTTGGAGTTCATTCAACGCTCCATCATTCCCACTAGCAACCGATCTGAAGTTACTGTGGATCGGGCCATCATGATTCATAGCATCATGATTGGAGAGGAAGTAGAAGTTCATGAGGTCATCTCCAATGAAATCTACAAAATAGCCGACAAGCCCTCCACCATGGCAAGGCTAGCTTTTCCTCACCTTATTTGCCATCTATGTTACTCAGCTGGAGTTATCATAGAAGGAGACATCTCCATTGAAGAGGATAAGCCCATCACCAAGAAGAGGATGGAGCAAGCAAGAGAGACCCTTCACGGTTCTCAAGAGATGCATGAGGAAGCTCATCATCAAGAAATCCCTGAGATGCCTCAAGGGATGCACTTTCCTCCCAACAACTATTGGGAACAACTCAACACTTCCTTAGAAGATTTAAGCCACAATGTGGAACAATTAAGGGTGGAACATCATGAGCATTCCATCATTCTCCATGAAATAAGAGAAGATCAAAGACCAATGAGAGAGGAGCAACAAAAGCAAGGAAGGGACATAGAAGAGCTTAAGGACATTGTTGGTCCTTCAAGAAGAAGACGCCACTAAGGTGGATTCATTCCTTGTTCTTATTTCTTTCTGCTTTTCGGTTTTTATGTTGTGTTTATCTATGTTTTGTGTCTCTACTTCATGATCATTAGTATGTAGTAACCATGTCTTAAAGCTATGAATAAATTCCATTAATCCTTCACCTCTCTTAAATGAAAAATGTTTTAATTCAAAAGAACAAGAAGTATATGAATTTTGAATTTATCCTTGAATTTAGTTTTATTATATTGATGTGGTGACAATACTTTTTTTTCTGAATGAATGATTGAACAGTGCATATGTCTTTTGATATTGTTGTTTATGAATATTAAAACTGTTGGCTCTTGAATGAATGATGAACAAAGAGAATTGTTATTGATAATCTGAAAAATCATGAAATTGATTCTTGAAGCAAGAAAAAGCAGTGAAAAGAAGAAGCTTGCGAAAAAAATATAATAATAGAAAGAAAAAGAAAAGCAAGCAGAAAAGCCAATAGCCCTTAAAACCAAAAGGCAAGGGTAAAAAGGATCCAAGGCTTTGAGCATCAATGGATAGGAGGGCCCAAGAAAATCAAATCCAGGCCTAAGCGGCTAAATCAAGCTGTCCCTAACCATGTGCTTGTGTCATGAAGGTCCAAGTGAAAAGCTTGAGACTGAGTGGTTAAAGTCGTGATCCAAAGTAAAAAGAGTGTGCTTAAGAGCTCTGGAAACCTCTAACTGGGACTCTAGCAAAGCTGAGTCACAATCTAAAAAGGTTCACCCAGTTATGTGTCTGTGGCATTTGTGTATCCGGTGGTAATACTGGAAACAAATGCTTAGGGCCACGGCCAAGACTCATAAGTAGCTGTGTTCAAGAATCAACATGCTTAACTAGGAAAGTCAATAACACTATCTGAAATTCTAAGTTCCTAGAGAAGCTAATCATTCTAAACTTCAAAGGAAAAAGTGAGATGCCAAAACTGTTCAGAAGCAAAAAGCTACAAGCGCTCATCTAATTAGAATTAATATC